>NC_045443.1:26600277-26900277 GCF_002776525.5 Piliocolobus tephrosceles | reverse complement strand
TTTTCCAAGTGTTGGTATGAGATTCTCTGCAGTGGGAAAATAGTTCTACATAAACTTGTTTCTTCAGCTAAACTTGTAATTGATTAGCTGACTTTTGACACAATCTGGTAGAATGTCTAACCCTGATGTCCTGGGACAGGAGCAGTCCATGTGTTCTAGACAGAATCTTGCAGCTTGACCTGATCAGTCAGGGACACTATGGTAGTTTCATGAAGAGCTTTTATGCATTAGTTTTGGACAGTGCTTTCCTGAATTTTCCTTTTATGGAATCTGTTTTCTTGTCTCCAGTTTCTATTTTTGCCTCCAACCTAATTGTATAATTTATTTATTTGTTTATATCACTATACGTATTCCCATACGTATGTCTGAGCTAATTCCACTGAAGGTGATGGTGACAGATGAGTTTCAATTAACAAGCCCCTTCACAGGACAGACATGTGAAAAATAACTTTTGGTTTATACTAAAATGCTTGTTTTACACATTCTCATCCTATTTGGTTATAATATAAATTCTTAAATGTAACAATTATACTTCCAGAATGTGTTATTTCAATTACTTGGTTATTAGATCTTTTTTATGAGAATTTTTCCCTTCTCATTTTCTAACCACATTTAAATTGATACTGTTTTGGCATAAGCTTACTATTTCCCTTCATGCTATAAATAAGTTACTATCTTACTTTTTTTTTTTAACTTTCCTATTTGTTCTTTTTTTTAGACGGGGTCTTGCTCTGTCATTCAGGCTGGAGTGCACTGGTGTGATCACAGGTCACTGCAGCCTCGACTTCCTAGGCTCCAGCAATCGTCTCCTAGCTTCCTGAGTAGCTGGGACCATATGTGTGCACCACCACGCCTGGCTAATTTTTGCATTTTTTGTAGGGATGGAGTTTCACCATATTGCCCAGGCTGAACTTGAACTCTTGAGCTCAAGCAAGCCACCTGCTTTAGCCTCCCAAAGTGCTGGGATTACAGGTGTGAGCCCCTGCACCTGGCCTCCACTTGTTCTTAATTCAGTACAAGTTGTTAGTGAAGATTCTGTGTTCTCATATGGTTTCTTTTTTTCAGCAAGTGGCTAACGAGGAAATAATAGTGGCTGATTCATTCAAATCAAAGCATACATTTGTTTTTACATCAGGCAACAACATTTCTGTAACGATTTCTTGCGGAACAAGTGAGTGTAAAAGGCAGTGCTGATTCCTCCCTCTCACACATTTCATATATACACCCCCCTTCTCACAACCATGTCCGACTGGGTGAGCTATAACCCTATTGTGACTAGGGAAGCTTCCTTCATACAATGTATCAGTATCAAAGTCAGTCTCTAAGGGTTCTATTATGTTGCTGTTTTCACTTCCTGTACAGTGCTTTGTATGCCATTCTGTTGATCAAAAGGCTGCCCACGCTTTCTACATTTTATATAATACTGGTGAGTTTTTAGCCATCCCTGGAGTTACATCAGAAAAATTCCGGGACATATTGCTGTATGATAATAGGTTCCTGCTGTGCTCTTTTTTTTTTTTTTTTTTAATTTAAAAGTAATCTTTAATGTCAAAAATGCAAACTTGGGGAGCGCGGAAAGATCACATACAAGGCTACCACTTCACACTTGGAGGGTTGCACAGCGGCAGGGCAGAGGGGCTCCTCACTTCACAGATGGTGGGACGGCTGGGCAGAGGCGCACCTCACTTCAGAGACAGTGGGGCGGCCAGGCAGAAGGGCTCCTCGTTTCACAGACTGTGGGGCGGCCAGGCAGAGGCGCACCTCACTTCACAGACAGTTGGGTGGCCGGGCAGAGGCGCTCCTCACTTCCCAGATGGTGGAGGGGCCGGTGAGAGGTGCTCCTCACTAGGTTCCTGATGTGTTCTTATGAAAGCATTTACTAGTGACATTAAACGTTTCCAGTTTTTCCTAATACCTATCTAAGCAAAGTTCCCCAGTGGTACGAACTTTTTTTGTTAGCTTCTTTATCAGAGATGCAGATTGTAAAGGAGATTTGGGTTGTGTTCTAGAACATCAGCTTAAACATTATCAAATACTAACTAAAATGATATCAAATGAGTCAGAAAAATGCCGTTATTTTGTCTTATTATGGAGCGAAAGGAAAAAAGGTTTGGGGTAAAGTTATGAATATGTATGTATTCTCTAGAAGGGTAGAGCTTTGCCCCTGACTTGAGGAAACATCTGGAAGGAAGTTATCTGCAAGTAATGCTGGTCACAGCCTCTTCTGTCCATTGTGAATTTTGAATCAAGCCTTCAAGCAGCCTTAGGTGCTTCCCAGGGAAGCAGAAACTGACAACCATGATACCAAGATGGTCCAAAGTAGCTTTCCAGGCAAGGTCATAGAAGTAGATCTAGGGTGATATCTTCCTAAATGACTAGTACATGATGTTATCATTAGATGGGAGGGAGAAAAAAAAATACCTCCTTATCCCATGGAGGGTTATCATTCAGTTATCTGAAAGAGGCAGTATTTATTCTGAACAGCTTCAACTACATTATGATCTATAATCTGGCGAATCAAATATAAAAGACTGGTTATTAAAAAAATTTTTTTGTATGTTTTGAAGGGAGATGAGGATAGAAGAAGGAAAGCATTTGGCACCTGATGTTGAGGGGAGGGTGGGTGGTTTATGGTGTCACGGACTAGTTTAAAGAGTGGTTACACCAGAGAAGGCTACCAGTACAGATGGTGAGCAGAAGGCCTTGCAGTCTTGCTGACTTGGTAACTTCACTGAGGATGGACCTCCTTAAACTTCAGTGGGATAGGGATAAATAGAAGGCATGCACCAAGCTATTTTAATCATGCAGCTGCAGATGTAGGCAGCTCTACATTGTAGGATTTGGAAAATTCTATTTTTAAAAGCATGATTGCCCTTGGTTAAATTAAGGAGCTGGATTCCCATTAATTAGTGCCAGTATTTACTTATTTATTGAGATGGGTCTCACTCTGTTGCCCAGGCTGGAGTGATTAGCACAATCATAGCTCACTACAGCCTCAAACTCTTGGCCCAAATGGTCCTCCTGCCTCAGTTTCCTGAATAGCTAGGGCTATAGGTGAGCCCACCATGCCCAACTAGTAAATGTTTTTTTATTTTTTATTTTTTATAGAGACAGAGTCTTTCTATGTGGCCCAGGCTAACCTCAAACTCTTGGCCTCAAGCAGTCCTCCCACCTTGGCCTCCCAAAGTATGGGGGTTATAGACATGAGTTATCATACCTAGCCAGTGCTAAAATTTAGTTTACCATATAGTTCACATATTATTACTTTCTTATATCATTTTTTGCTATTGATATAAAAGTTTCCTTACCTGATGAAAAAAAAAAAAAAAAAAAAACACTATCTTTAGAACCAATATTCAGTCTTTGTGTCTCTGCCTAGAATCCCTGATGCCCACCCAATTTCTAGACTCTTCTTGCTCTCTTGTTTTTGAAACTACTGTTTTATGTTATGGTATATACTATGCAATTAAAAATCTAGCTACCTCTAAAATCACTGAACTAAGCTGTTTCCCATATTCTGTTAGGGGGAATACATTTAAGTTCTCCAGATGATAGGAAGCAGTTACAATAAAGTGCAAGGACGTTTGGAGCACCGTATTTAGTTTTCATCACTATTGTCAAAAGGATCATTTGGAGATGTGCTACGAGCCTGACACTGTTTTAAGTGTCACACTTTTTTCTTTTTTCTGGACCCATTCAGCTCTGGCATCCTGCATAAGTCATACTTCTACATTTTGCACTTTTCTAATATTTTGTCATTAGAATAAATTCAAGGTTTTGTAGATTAGACCAGTGATGTAGGGCTAAAGTTTATAGAATGTAAAGCATTGTATAAGACATAAAGAATACAGCCAATTTCAGCTCTTTCAGAAGGAAAACTTTTGCAGCACCTTTATTTAGACCATTTTGGCATCAGAATTAGAAAACAAAACCTAATTGTAGTTATATGGTTTACATATTTCTTAAATTACCTTGATCACTGCTTTGGAATCATCCAGATGTTCCATGGGTTTTTGTTCAATTTAATTAAATTGAATTATTTTCTGAAATTAAAAGGGGTTGTTTATTGAATTTTCCAATGTTGCTGCCTTTTGTTGACTGCTAGCAATTTTAAATCAAAATCACTATTTTTCATAATTCCCACACATACAGAGTTTAGCATTGTATATATCTTCACCTGGGCTGAACTAAAGAGCATAACTTTTTGTCATGTAGTGTATTTTACCTAAGATTACTTTTGTTAAAACAATACACTTGCTTTTTCTTCAGATTATTGCTTGAAAAACAGGCTTAAGGATATCTACCAAAGCTTTGCCTGCCTTTGTAACAGTTTTCTTTAAAGTTGACATATATCAAAAATATCTCTTTTCTAACTAAGGAGCTTTGTCAATCTTTAGAGCTGGTAATATCTTAATCCTGGTTTGTGGTACAAGTGTGTGTGTGTGTGTGTGTGTGTGTGTATGTTTTAGTGTTTCTTCTCTTACAGAAAAAAATGAAATGGCCTTTTAAAAATCCAGCCTTCACCTTTGTGATCAGAAAAAGGAAATGTAATTATATTTCTAGCTTTTGCAGTTTCTACTTCTCATCAATAAATTATTTTTGCTATCAAATGGAAAATCTATTTCTTTCACACTCTGACTTCTAGCCTCTTTTCATCTAAATAGTTTTCATTCATCTTAGCCACTGGGTTGTGTTTTCTCTTCTACACTGGTTTTACTTTCATATATAGTTTAACACTTTCTCCTATAATTTTTTTTTTTTTTTTTTTTTTTTTTTTTTTAGACAGAGTCTTGCTCTGTTGCCCAGGCTGCAGTGCAGTGGTGTGATCTCGGCTCACTGCCACCTCTGCCCCTCAGATTCAAGCGTTTCTCCTGCCTCAGCCTCCTGAGTAGCTGGGATTACAGGCACCACACATCACCACACCCAGCTAATTTTTGTATGTTTAGTAGAGATGGGATTGCACTATGTTGGCCAGGCTGGTCTCGAACTCCTGACCTTGTGATCCACCCGCCTTGGCCTCCCAAAGTTCTGGGATTACAGGTGTGAGCCACCGCACCCGGCCTGTCCTATAATTTTCAAGATTCACTTCATGGTTAATGTCTCGCAGGTAATATCCTGCATTCTTTTCTCTCTTTTATTTCCCTGGAGTGGTGGTTGGACTGCTTTCATTTCTGTCTAAATATTCATTATGATAGCTAGGCGATACACCTCGGGAGTCTAACTTAGTGATGTTTTGAAGGCTTTTGGTGTTTGGATCTTTTACTTTTTGCAGTTCCAATTATAGTGAGTATGAGTGACAAGTGGTCAGCAATGTAGAAGCTAAGAGATGAGAAAGAGTCATTAAAGGGTACAACCTGCTGTTGTACTAGAAACAGGGATGAAGCAGGGAGACGAGGAAGAGGAGATGGAATTTTTGATTTTATGCATCAAAAATTTTGTTCTCTGAGACACAGTAGGGAAGATAGACAGGTTTGTGGATAACACTGGAAATTTTTGGATGGAAAAGAGAAAGTGTCCATGTAGAGGAATTTTTGTCTGCTCAGTAAAATGGGAGGAGGAGGTCACTTGTTAAAGTGAAGTTGAGACTGAGAACATCAGGACAATATTTGCCAGAAAAGAAGCAAAAGAAAAATATAAAGCTGAGTGAGGAGTGTGCTGGCTCAACATGGATTAAGTCACTCTGCTGCTTGAAGCCTTTCATCAGAACTGTCTGATTAACAAGGAAAGTAGTTTTTTTCTTTCTTGATGTTTATTAGTGTTGTGATTTGTCCTGGAGCACAGTAGGAGAAGCAACTTGGGACGAATAAATTGTATCAATTGGCTTCCTGTATCTTTGTAACTTTCTCCTGAGCTTAAACTAGGGTCCCCTTTTACGGCAAGTGCCTAACACCATCATTATGGTCAGGAGTTTTGGACCTATGTTGAACTTGACATTCCTCCCAAGTGCAATTTTGCATGGATTGTAAATGAGGGAGGCCATCAGACCCCACTCTGATTGCCCAGTCTTTGCAGTGGACCCTGTCAGTTCTTGCCGTTTTCCATATAACTAGTGTGCTTGTTCTTGCTGTAGTACCTTTGGCTAAGGTGACTTCTTCTTCACCTGGCAAGGCTTTTCCCTGCTCAGCTAGACATCCTTTATACCTAACTAGACAATTTTCATCCTTCTAGACCTTGCCCGTACACTTGACCTCCTTCATAGCACTTGTCTAAAGCTGCAGCTGTTCTCTTTCTATCTCTCTGAATAGTGAATTCTGCCCAGTTCCAATCCTTATTGATATATTTCTCCCTGTTTTCTTAGGTAGACTGTAATTTTCTTGTGAGAAGGACCATATCTTCTATGCATCTCTTTTAGATCCATTCACCGTAGTCTAGTACCAGGTGTGCATGACATCTTCATAAATGTTCGGAATGGAATTGTCACTGGTGTTTGATTTTCATAAGGTGACGCCAGTAGTTGATGTTTCAAATATGTCCACTCCCCATATTTGCGATGCTACAGATAATAGTTATTATAATTAAGTATTTTTGGTGTTTCAGGTTTCCTTAATAAGCCTCATTAATTTGATAATTTAAACATTTTATTTTAATTTGCTTTTTGTTTTTCTTTCTTCATTTTCATGGTTCTGTATGTTGGCCCTGAGTCGTGACTCTTCAGGATGCCGTGGTGACCTGTCAGAGCATTGTTGCGTTAAGTTGTTCCTTGCTCCCTTCTCTATGATGTGCTCAGCTACGATCATCTGCTCTATCACTCTTTTTTTCTTGCAGTTCATTCCTAGTGATTAAATTATATCTTTTATGCCCTGTATTTTCACTGTTTCTTCTCATATAGGCAACATAAAGCCCCAGCATGTCTGAGGTATATATGTCTCTTATGGATATGCACTAATAATATGTATGAAAACTTTACAGTTTAACTCATAACTCTAGGTCATTCCAGTTAACTTGTCATTGTGTTCTCACTGGGTAGCGGTAATTTGCATGGCTCAGTCAAGCCAAGGAACATTTTATGCAATAAAAAAGTACAAAAGAACCATTTAAGTTGAATAGTAGATTTATTACAAAATAATTACAAAATATATTTATTATTTAATACAAAATAAATAAATTTACCACAAAGCTACAAATGGTGTAAAAGTACATATTTATGTTCCTTTTAGGAATCGAACATTTTAAGTCCAGTACAGGATGGAACAAAGAAACCTCAGATTGACAGCAACAAGAGCAATAACTACCGGATTGTAAAGGAGGTCAGCAGATGCAAAATATTCTTATATAGGGTTATATTTGCATGCCAAATAAGTTTTGCTTATAAATTATACTTAATATTGTTATTTGTTATATATGATGCTTTCCCTCTTCTTTTTAAAGATTTTGATTAGGCTAAGTAAACTCTGTGTACAGAATAAAAAGTGTCGGATTCAACATCAACGATTACTGAAAAATATGGGGGCACATTCAGTGGTGTTGGATCTTCTCCAGATACCCTACGAAAAGGTTAGTCCTGGTTATTTTTTGTTCTTTAGCTTGTTATTTTGATACAGTTTAAAATGTTTCGCAAAGTTCCAAGAAATTTTTTCTTTCTTAATTATTTTAGAATAAATCACCCACCAGGTGCCCCATCACCGCTGAGCCCTTTTGTGTGTGTTTCCGACAAACAAGGGTACACTACCATATCACCACACTAGAGCCTTCCAAATCAGGAGAGAGCGTGGTGCTTTACCACCACCTAGTCCCGACACACTACTCAGGTTTCTCCCTTTGTCCCAATTGTTTTCGGCTTGACAAAAAGATCAACTTCAGAATCATGCACTGTTCGGTTGTCATGTTTATTTAAATGTTATGGGAAATCCCATAACATTGACACTCTTAAAAATAGCCAGTTATTTTGAAGGATGTCCCTTAATGTGGATCATCTGATGTTTCCTCCTGATTAACACAATTGCGCATATTTGGCAGGAACATAACAGGAGTAATGCTAAGTTCGTCTCATTGCTTCCTATTAGTTGGTGCACAATTTTGATTTGTCCCATGACTGATGATGTTCACTTTGATCAATTGATTGAGGTTGTGTCTGCCAGGCTTCTCTGATTTTCCCTTTGTAATTCCTTTGTAATTAATAAGTATTTTGTAGAGCAATTCTGTGAAACTAATATCCCATTCTTCATGAAACTTTCAACTTATTCATTTACTGTGTTTATTTTTATCAGTATGGGTTTGTATATGTTCATTTTATTCCATAGGTCATAAAGGGTTCTATCGTTATTTATTTTGATTTCCAGAGTGTGTCAGATTTGGCCAGTGGAGTTCCTTTGAGCTAGATTATCTGTCTTCTAACATACCCCCACCATTCTTTGAGTACTTCCTTGCTTTCTGGCACAATAAAATGTTCCAGGCTCATCTTGTGTTTTTCTCGCTTCAACTCTAGAATCAGCCGTTTCTTTAAGAAGCCCCATTTCTGTTTTGTGGGGAATGGTATTTAGGAGCAAAGTTCTGAGAACTGAGTGGGCTTATTGCTTTGGGGTGTTGCCTCCATAGCCTCTCTAAATAGGCAAAGCTGGGGAATATGCATATGTGTGGGTGCATATAGAAATTTATTTAATGTTAACATAAAATTCCACTCAAAACATGAGTCCATCTGAATTTCTAACAATGACCACGTGACAAATGGTACAGTCAACTACACAGGGAAATTTTAGGTAGTTTCACTGATATTGTCACAAGATCACTTTTAAGAAGACAAACTTGTTTCTCTGTGAATTTTAAGACTTACGTTTCTTGTTAAGATTCTTATAAACAAATGATAGTAGCTTAGTATAGGACTTTGGAAAATGGCAACGAATAAGGATATTCATTATTAAGAGTGTTAAGAAACAGGGGCACAAAAAGGAGGAGAAAATAAAAGAGAAAGCAGAGAGGAAAAGAAAAAGAAATAGTTGGAAATAAGAGACAAGGTAAATAGCAAGAGGAAGGGACAGAGAGATTGGAGAGAGGAAGAACTGAGATGAGTGAGTAAAAATACATATACAGAGATGACTGACAGAGTGGAGGAAGAGAGGAAGTTTGAATGGAGAGGAAACGGAGTGAAAGCAGAGCAGGAGAAAAGGGGATGGGAGCAGAAGAAATAATAGATGGGACAAGAGGAGAAGAAGAGAGGAGATGGAATAGACATGGGAGAAAGAGTAGGAAGGAAGATGTATGAGAAAGAGAGAGAAATAGAGTGGGGAAAGAGAGACAAAGAAGAAAAGAAGCAGAATGATGGAGATATACAGACATACTGCAAAATGAGACATTTAAAGGAAGGGAAGAATTATGGGTACTGGGGAGTACAGCAGAGAAGGGAGGAGAAACAGAGAAAGATAGGGACAGAGAGGAAAGGAGGACAGAGGGAGTGTGGGGATGAAGCAGAGGAGGAAAAGGTGGCTATGTACAGAGATGGGGAAACGTGGTGAACAATTGGAAAGATTGGGGAGAAAGAAGGGCTGTGAAACGAAGGGGGCATTGGAAGAGTAGAGCAGAATAGAATCAGGAGGAATAACACAGAAGGTGAGAAAGATTTAGAGAACAGAGAAGAGGGACAGGAGGGGAAACTGGGAGAGGTGTGAAACATAAATGACACAGAGAAAGGAGAGCAAAGATGGGCAGAGAGAAAAATGGTATGTGGGTGAAAGGACAGATTTTTGCATAACATTTGCAGTCTTCTATGTTTGTTTCTATCATGTGCTATTCTTTAACTTACAGAATGATGAAAAGATGAACAAAGTAATGAATCTAGCCCATACGTTTCTGCAGAATTTCTGTCGAGGAAATCCACAGAATCAAATTCTTCTTCATAAACATCTGAATTTGTTTTTAACTCCAGGTGTAAGTATTTTAGTGGCTTCTAATATTTCTAGTAAAGTGTGCATCAAACTTGTCTTAGTAACATTCTTGAAGAGAATTTTGTTACACTTCATTGCTGCATTTTTTTTTTCCTTGTGGAAATTATCTCTCCAAAAGTGAGTATCTTTTTTTTTTTTTTTCCATTAAGGAAACTTTTAAAGAAACTTGAAAAATTGCACAAGTTTTACATGCAAATGACAACGTCTTTTATATGTATATAGTTAAATGTTAGGAAAAAGATACGGTAGAACAAAGAACTAACTCACAATACTCTGAGTAAGGTAAATATGGAAAACTCAGAGGTGGAGTTTGCCCTTGTCTGTAAAGTATGTTTGAACAGATTTTATGGAAGACCTAACTTTGAATTCATAATTAATCTTGAGAATACTGTTGCCATTATGTTGCACTTTATGATAATAAGCTCCTTTCTCCAACTAAATTCCTCTGTGAACTCAGTTTTCTTTTAATGGTTAATGATCTCATTGCATTTTTTGAAAGACTTGCACAGAAAATTCACTGTGGCTTCGTATAAAATATAAAACTGATCACAAACAGGGCAATTAGTCTAAGTACTGTAGAATAGAAAATTGATCTTGTCAGAATTACAAGGGCACGTTCCTCTGTGTTTAGCTCCTTGAAGCAGAAACCATGCGGCACATCTTCATGAACAATTACCATCTGTGCAACGAAATTAGCGAGAGAGTTGTACAGCACTTTGTGCACTGCATTGAGACACATGGCCGCCACGTGGAGTACCTAAGGTTTTTGCAAACAATTGTGAAAGCAGATGGTAAATATGTGAAGAAATGCCAGGATATGGTAATGACAGAGGTATGTTCTCAGTTTGCCTTTTATCAGCTTCACATAAACAGTATCTTCAAATACATATTTTCTATTAGAGTGAAAAAACCCCCAACAACATAGGTTTGAGAAGTTATTTAATTTAATCATGACTACTCAAGTGCAAATATATTTTGCTTTTAATATAGTGAAGCAACATATCTTAAGTTGGTTTTATGATTTTCCTAATATTTTTCTTTTTGACCTATAACAAATTTGTGTATTTTAAATAATGGGTAAAATCCTATGAAATGTTATCGATTGTTTGGAATGAAAGTGACACAATTTTATATATATATATATATATATATATATATTTTTTTTTTGAGATGGAGTCTCGCTCTATCGCCCGGGCTGGAGTGCAGTGGCCGGATCTCAGCTCACTGCAAGCTCCGCCTCCTGGGTTTACGCCATTCCCCTGCCTCAGCCTCCTGAGTAGCTGGGACTACAGGCGCCCGCCACCTCGCCCGGCTAGTTTTTTGTATTTTGTAGTAGAGACGGCGTTTCACCGTGTTAGCCAGGATGGTCTCGATCTCCTGACCTCGTGATCCGCCCATCTCGGCCTCCCAAAGTGCTGGGATTACAGGCTTGAGCCACCGTGCCCGGCCAATTTTATATTTTTGAGTTTCCAATGATATAAGAAAGACAGATTGAACTGTGCTTTTCCGGTGCCTTTATTGCTCTGTTTCTGAAATATAGAATGGGTGTTCTCTGCTACTATTTGTAGAAGAGTTTGAAGAGAATCAAACTAAGTAATACAAACTACCCAACAGTGATTTTTTTTTTACATGTGGAAACTTATTATTTAGAGTAAGTTATAAATTTCAGCAAATGAATAGATGAAGGTACTTCATCTATTTATTTGCCTTTTTCAGTTTTACGTTTGACTTTGAGTGATATTTATGTAATGAGTAAGTTACTAGGAAGCAAGTATGATACATTGGAGAAGGAGCAGCTTAAAGAGCCCTTTGATAAAATCACCACTCTGTGACCAAATGGTTCTCTAGTGGCCCATATGGATTAAGGGAGCTTCCACCTATGGCTACCAAATAGTTACATGGTAGATTTTTATTGGTTTCTGGGCATTTTCATTAGTATATACCTTAAATTTGGGAATGGAGGAAATTTCCATAATGCTTCAAGGAGTCCCTCCTGCCACTTAGAAATCTTAAAATTAATTTAGCTTAAAGCCTTGAATTTTTAAATGTAAATTATTATTAAACATTTTAAGGAACATTTTAAGCTTGTAAAATGCACCTTTTTCTTCTCTGCATTTACCTTCACATTAGCTCTTCATTGTCTGGAAATGTGAGAACTAACTGGATTTTGTGTTATGATCGGCAAGGGAAGAATTAGAATGGGGAAGCAGCAAACAGTGAAACCATCCCTATGACACTGTCGGGTGCAGTGTTTCTGTGCACTAAGAAGTACTTGTAATATTGTACTATGTTAATATGTAATACATATTTTTGATAGATATACATTCTCTTTCAACAAAACTTTCAAAGTAAGCCAACTAATTGGCTTATAGATTTAAATATGTTGTCACTTTAAATATAATACATAGAGAAAAAATTGTATATCTTTAGTTACCTACCAACATGTCTCACACTGGGGTTAGAAAATTGGTACTGATAATAGACAATAAGATGTTATGGAGTTTGAGCAATAAAACTGCCATCTGATGGAATTTTCTACTAAAATTATATAAACAAAATATGAAGGAAAATTTATGTCCTAAAAGCCCCTACCTATTCATATCTTTGTTTCTCTTGTTTTTTTGGTCTTAGTTTTCTACTTATTTCTCTTGTCTCTGCTTTTACCTTCATTCTCTACTGATGCCTTCTTATGACACATGGAATTTTGTAGACTTTTGTAGAGCTGTAATTAGCTCGACGTACTTGCTTATGTAGTCACTATTGCAATGGATGAGGATATTTTACTCTGCTTTAGTAAAAGTATGAGATTTCTTGTGCTTTTGGCCATTGTCTTCCCGCCAAAAAAAGGTAGAGGAAAATAACTTTATTTTTTTACAGGTTTAATTTCAGTGTGATGAACAATTTACTATCATCCTTATTGTTTCATTCTTGCCTCATCTGCTGCTTCCACATCGCCCCAACTGATTTTGATAGCATTCATAGCTGGTTCCTTGGCATGGGATCATAATCTTTTCACCACCCTCCCCCAGCTTAGCTCTGCTTTTGCCATATTATATATATTTTTACAAAGAGATACATGTGTTTCCAGATATATCAAGCCTTTGGAATTAACTGCAAGGATAAATGTTTGGACTGCTATGTAGACTCTTTTATTATCATTTCAGTTGATAAATGGGGGTGAAGATGTGCTGATATTTTACAATGATAGAGCATCATTTCCAATCCTTCTCCATATGATGTGTTCAGAGAGAGACCGAGGGGACGAGAGTGGCCCCTTAGCCTACCACATCACCCTGGTGGAGCTGCTGGCAGCATGCACAGAGGGGAAAAATGTCTACACTGAAATCAAGTGTAATTCCCTTCTCCCGCTGGACGACATAGTGAGGGTGGTGACCCACGACGACTGCATCCCTGAGGTAGGCCTGGCAAAAGCTTGGCAGCTCTAATAGAATCATTATTAATTTTTAAAGTTTATCTAGGTGCCAGAAGTCCCCCATACTAATATTTATAGTGAGATCATATATTTAGTCAGGGAATTGTATTTAACTATATAATTTGGAAAATGTAAAGCAGCATAAAAGGTCTGCTTTTCCATAAGAAGTTCTAAAAGAAGTTCTGAAAGATGATAAACTTTTTTTGTTTTTGTTTTTTTTGAGACAGAGTTTTGCTCTGTTGCCCAGGCTGGAGTGCAAAGGCAAAATCTCGACTCACTGCAACCTCCGCCTCCTAGGTTCAAGTGATTCTCTTGCCTCAGCCTCCCGAGTGGCTGGGATTACAGGCATGTGCCACCACGCCCAGCTAATTTTTGTATTTTTAGTAGAGACGGGGTTTCACCATGTTGCCCAGGCTGGTCTTGAACTCCTGACCTCAGGTGATGCACCCACCTTGGTCTCCCAAAGTGTTGGATTTACTGGCATGAGCCACCGCAGCCAGCCTATGAGAAACTTTTAAGAAGTATAGTCACTGCTCGTTTAGTGGAAGCTACTAGACAGCTCTCTTAAAATTCTAAACATGGCAATATGATCAAACTGAAAGGTTTACTTGAACCTTTAGTAGGTACTTGAGCATAAAACAGGTGCTTCAAAAATGATTCATAATCATTGATTGGAGAGGCTAGGATAGTGCTGCAGGACCACATAAAAGACTCTGCAGGTGTACCTGGTTTTATGGAATAGATGCATTCTTGAAAATATGCACACACAGTTTGCTTTATTCCCACATCATTTACCCTCTGTCCTGGTTTGGCTCTGATGATAGAAAAAGTCTCAGTAGCAGCTGGTTGTCTGCCAATAGGCTTCTATTAATGAGGCATCTAGGAATGTACATTGCAATAATTTCTTTCTTTTCTACTGTTATATGTTGTTCCAAAGCTTATAAATGTGTGACACACTGAAAAAGATATGGAGTCAAACATTTAAAATCACAGTAACTTAAAAAGGTGTCAGATGAAGTTAACGGAAATTCCCTACTTTTAGATAATCCTATGGTAGTGATGGACTTGAAAGCATATTTTTGTGAAATTTTGTGGAATTGTCGACATGTCACTCCAAGAGTACTTCATGCCTGATTGGTCTGAAATAAGACGACAAAGAGGGGAAGCTTAGTCTAATGATGGAATCCCTGGGTTCTATCCTTACTTGAGAGCCTGATTCTGGGTATATTTCTTCCTACATGTAGTTCCCTCTGACACTACCACTCTTACGTCTTACATTCATCTAAGTAACTCCTCCTTATCCTTTAGATCTTGATTCAAGCCTTACTTCTCCAGGGAAGACTTCCTTGGCCTCCCTTAGTACAGTCTGTAAGAATATATAATTTGAAATTTGACATTTCCATTTTATTAGTTAGCAAAGACCTGTAACCCTCATGCCCATGCCCAAGATTGTAAGCTCTTTGAGAGTAACAACAACTGGATCTGTTTCTTTTCACTGTTTTATTGTTTGAGCCAGAGCCTACACTCAATAAATAAGTTTTAAATGAATACACAAAAGAATTAAAGAATATTTTATCCTGGATACATTACATTCTAGTTGTGTGGCTGACTCCAACAGGTTACTTAACCTTTTTAATCTTAAATTCCTACAATTTTAAGGTGGAATAATTATTGTATGTACCTGATAGTATTGTTGGAGGATTAAAGTAAATAATTCATACAAGATGCTGAGGGTATTTGGCACATAGGAAACACTGAGTACATTTTAGCTGCTGTCATGATAGTTGTGCGAATGCACTGAGTGGCCCGTGTCTCCGTACCCTATGGCCATCCTTGACACCGGCAGTCTGCCATTGACGATTTGTTTAGGATCAGTGAGGTACAGAGAAGCACCAAGGGAATGAAAGCTGTCCCAAACTTTTTATGGTTCCAATTTGGATTCCATGAGTCCCTGAAATTGTTCATATGATTTTTTATGTCTACGTATTTTTCCAGAGAGATTTATAGCATTCATCAGATTTTCATAATGAAGGAAACAAAAAAAATGCAAAACAAAAATTACTGTCCTATGTACTTTACAAATGGTGTATGTTAGTGAAATTCATCCCAATCCTTTATGAGGAATTTCACTAATTCTGGAAAGGAATTTTACTACATCTGTATCTTAAAATAGGATACATTTTTGGGGGTAAACTGTGAGCTTATTTCTTCTCAGAAAAAAAGTAATTTAAATATTTTTGAATGGTCTTGAAGTATTATTTGGTCAAAATATTTTAATGTTTTATTAGGACTCTCTTGGTTACAAGTGACAGAAACCTAACGTAAACTAGTTTAAATAAAAAAAGGGAATTTTATTGGCTCCAGTACGTAGTAATTTGAAGGATCGTTGTTCAGATGGATCCAGAGGTTGAAAGAGTGTCAGAATTTATTCTATTTCTTATCCCTTTTTCCTTCATCTTTCTGCCTCATTCTCTTCTGGGTATAATTTTCCTCTACAGACCTGGAGAAGATGGTTTTTTGAAGTTAAGGTTTACCTTGTTTCATTTTAGCAATGAGAGAAAAAGGAAAGAGTTGTTGAGAAGAAGGAAGAGGAGGAGGAAGAGGGCGGGAACTCATGTACTTAGTCAAGTAATTGTGTTTATGTAATTTGGAAAATTTAAAAGAGCATAAAAGCTCTACTTTTTAATAAGTTCTGTAAGAAGTTCTGAAAGATGACAAACTTTTAAGAACTATAGCCACTGCTAGCTTAGTGGAAGCTACTACACAACTCTTAAATTCTAAACATGGCATTGTTATCAAACTGAAATTTTAGTTGAACTTTAAGTATGTTTTTGAGCATAAAACAGGTGCTCAAGATGGGGAAGGGATGAGGGGTCAGGGAAGGAGAGGGGAGAAGAAAGAAAGGGAATGGGAGAGGAAGGAGGGGTTGCTTTTGACTCCTAGAATCTCAAATATGATAGGCTTGTTTTGCATAAAGTTCTTTCTCACAGCAATTGTTGGGCCCAGGGGGATGGAGTACTTGGCCCCATGTTTTCACCCCTAGGTCAGTGAACTCTTAGCAAAAGAAGAGAAATGGGAATGCTTTCTGGATAGACAAAACTATGCTATGATCTACCATGAAAACTAACAGATTTTATATTAACCTTTCATAATTGATATTTCAAAGTCATCAATAAAGAAAACTAACTTTCTTTTGTATTTGAAACTTGCACAGGTCAAAATTGCTTATGTGAACTTTGTTAATCACTGTTACGTTGACACTGAAGTGGAAATGAAAGAAATCTATACAAGTAACCACATTTGGAAATTATTTGAGAACTTCTTGGTGGATATGGCAAGGGTAAGTTAGATTTTGACCACTGAAGGATGTCAATAGATATTTTGACCCAATAGTATTAACCATCTGGATGAAGACTTGCAGTTAAATTCACTACCTTTTGATTTAATGCATTCATTCATAAAGTTGTGAATGAATTTCAGAAGGTTGTGAATGAGATTTAATGAGTTAATATATACACAGAATGCTTAGTACATTGTAGAGAGCAGGAGGTAAAGTGTTCATTTTCACCTTTATGAGTGGCTGTATTTGTCTGTTATTAAATGGAATCTTAGTGGCCTTCTTATATTGGTTAGAGAAGATATTTGGTAGAGGTCAATTTGCATTTAATCTCTTATTCTAAGTGCAATTACAAAGCACAGATCAAGAGACCTGAAGAGGTCTTGACTACTGCTTTCAGGCAGATAGGTACTTGACCAGCCAACTAAGGACTTAGCCTTGCTCACTGTTGACAATTCAAAATCTTCTTTGGAAGTGTACTCCAGTAATTTAATCATCTGACATTTTCACTCATGTCCACCAAATTATATTCTGCTTGTTGCTGTTTGTTTTGTTGGGGGCTGTTGGGGAGGACATGTGGAGCTGGTTGCCATTTTCTAGATACTGCCTGGCATATGTTTTTGCTCTGTTAATATTGAGTAAATGAATGAATGAAGAAATATAAGAAAGAAGGAATCTCTTTGATGGACAACACAATTTTCTTTAGCACATCTTAGCCTTTTTTTATGCATACTGAATTATCATAACAGCCAGGGTCTAAAAAAAATCTCTGATTTTCCTGTTAAAGAAGTTATGGGACTTGATGTTCAAATAAGGTTTTACTAAAGAAAACAGTGTATAGATAACTCCTTAGACCTATTATGAATGATGGTGGCCAGACTCAGCACCTTTGGCCTTCCAACATTCCTGAGTGCTGGTAGCTTTGTATAGGCCTTATATCAATGTATTTGGAGGAGAAAGATTAGTGAAGTCCATATTTTCATTGTATTAATTACAAGAACCGATGCTGTTATCGATTAGCTCACTGCCTCTCTACACCTTTTTCTGAAAGGAGGGATGACAAGGTACATCTCTCCTTTCACTGCCTGTAGACTCAGACATGTGAGAGCACCCTTGGATAATACAGTGAATCATGTGTTATTCCAGACCATGAACTCTTTTTATTTAGCCAAGGTTTCCAAGTGAAATGTGCTTAGTTTACTTTTGGTGTGGTGCAGTGTGGTGAGTGAGGTAGTTCTTGTTTTACTTCATTTCCATACAGCTAAAAACCGCTTATTGCCTATCTCAGGTAAATATGCACCTGTAGAGAAATCCACCTGTTTTATGCAGCATTTAACGTAGTACTCATATATGTCCCCACTGACCTTGTGAAAACCTTGATTCTGACCAGCTGTAGTATCTCCAGAGACCTTGAAGTAATGAGTGACTTCCATGCCAATGACTGAGCTTTAAAACTGCACGTGCAGGAGAATATTAAAGAGATTATAGACTGATTTGCAGAGTTGCACAGTGCTACTGACTAAAGATAAGCTTGAAAAAGATCAAGGTCACATTGTAGGCAGCATGAGCTATGAACCTGAAAGGATTTTTATTTTTTAAACCAAAGAAAGCCAATGATAACTTCCATTGATAATGCTACCTGGGAAATACTGTTTTCACTGATATATGTGCCAGGCAAAGGTGTACAGATTTACATTCTTTTTTTGAAAAAAAAAAAAAAAACACATGTAGCAACAATTTTAACTATTGCTTTATTAGATAATTAATGTTATTATATTAAAGCTCTAGGGGAATTTCAGTATCTTCTTAATCTATTTATTCTTTATGTCTAACCACAATAACTTAGCTGTACTGCAAAAGGGTTTTTAAAAATATTTCCCTCTTGTTTATATTTTAAAACAGCAGCTCTCTAATCCCTTCACCAGGGTTGACAGGAATCACCTTGCCTTTTTCAGGGAAGGAAATAGAAACCTGACTTTTTCATGTCTGGGATTTTTCTCTCTCTCCATGAAGAAAGATCAGAGTCACCACAAACTTTCAAATTCAAGTTATAAAACTAAGTATGGTTAAATGAGTAGAATGTGGCCTTCTAGGTAAATTTTCAGTTCAGTTGGGCAGTTTTTAAGCTTTAGTGAGCATCAGGCTTAGTTGGAGGGCTTTGTAAAATACAGATCGCTGGGCCTTGTCCCAAGTTTCTGATTTCCATACATGAGAGACTTTGCATTTTTAACAAATTCCTAGGTGATGCTGCAGATGCTGGTCTAGGGACCACACTTTGAGAATCGCTGTAGTAGATAGAGCCTGGTAGCTAAGAGTAGGAATTTCAAAGGATTTAGCCAGACCAGAGTTCAAGTCTAGACTCTGCCTCTCAGTAGCTCAGTTTATCTTGGGCAAAGTACTTAACCCCTCTGGGCCCTGAGTTTCCTGATTTATAAAATGAATACAATAAGTTCACATTCCCCGTAGGATTAGTGGGAGAATCTAATGAGATAATGTGTATAAAATTCTTAACACATATTAGCATCAGTAAGAGAGTTGGTAACATGATCCATATCATTGTATCCAGAGGACCATTCAGCATAGGCAAAAACTGGAAATTATGTCCATAAAGCTGGACATCCCCAACAGTAGTTGACATAAATAGCCACGTATGAGATAAACCAAATCCAGGTGTTCCAACAAAGTTATGAAATCCTGGAAGAACTGATTTATATCCATGAGAAATGATGAAGGTAATCTGGAGGAAAGGAATTTGGTAAGTTGAACCTAAAGAATCATAGCATCTTAGGGTTGGATGTAGTAGTCAAATTTATACCCAGTTCATAGTCTTTGGCACTTACTTAAATATCTGATTAACAGTAATCTTACTACTTTTTTCTTTTTCTTTTTAATTTTTGTGGATAAATACTAGCTATATATATTTATGAGGTACAGGAGATATCTTGATACTGCCATATAATGTGTAATGAACACATCAAGGTAAATGGGATGTCCATCACCTGAAGCATTTCTCCTTTCTTTATGTTACAAATAATCCAATTATATTTCTTTAGTTATTTAAAAATGTACAAGAAATTATTCTTGACTGTAGTCACTCTGTTGTGCTATCAAATATTAGATTTTATTCCTTCTTTTCAACTATATATTTGTACCCATTAAGCATCCGCACTTCCCCTCTGCTCCACTACCCTTCCTAGCCTCTGGTAACCATCCTTTTATTCTCTATCTCCATGAATTTAATTGTTGCAATTTTTTAGTGCCCACAAATAAGTGAGAACATGCAAAATTTGTCTTTGTGTGCCCAGCTTATTTCACTTAACATAATTACCTCCAGTTCCATCCATGTTGTTGCAGATGACTGGATCTCATTCTTTTTTAATGACTGAATAGTACTCCACTGTGTGTATGTACCACATTTTCTTTATCCATTCATCTGTTGATGGGCACTTAGGTTGCTTCCAAATTTTGGCTATTGTGAGCCGTGCTGCAACAAACACGGGAGTGCAGATATCTCTTCAATGTACAATTTCCTTTCTTTCGGGAATATATCCAGAAGTGAGATTGTTGGATCATATGGTGGCTCTATTTTTAGATTTTTTTTTTTTTTTTTTTTGAGATGGAGTCTGGTTCTGTCACCCGGGCTGGAGTACAGTGGTGTGATCTCAGCTCTCTGCAACCTCCACCTCCAGGGTTCAACCATCTCCTACCTTAGACTCCCAAGTAGCTGGGACTACAGGCATGCACCACCATGCCTGGCTAATTTTTGTGTGTTTTTTTAATAGAGATGGGGTTTCACCATGTTGGCCAGGCTGGTCTTGAACTCCTGACTTCAAGTGATCCACCCATCTTGGCCTCCCAAAGTGCTGGGATTACAGGCGTAAGCCTCTGTGCCCGGCTAGTTTTAGTTTTTTGAGAAACCTCCAAAATGTTCTCCCTAGTGATTGTACAAATTTACATTCCCACCAGTGGTGTACAAGGGTTTCCATTTCTCCACGTGCTTTTCAGCATTTGTTATTGCCTCTCTTTTGGATAAAAGCCACTGTAACTGGGGTGAGATGATATCTCATTGTAGTTTCGATTTGTATTTCCCTTGTGATCAGTGATGTTGAGCACCTTTTCATATACCTGTTTGCCATTTGTATGTCATCTTTTGAGAAATGTCTATTCAGATCTTTGCCCATTTTTAAATCGGATTATTCTATTTTTTTTCCTATTGAGTTGTTTGAGCTCCTAATAGATTCTGGTTATTAATCCCTTGTCAGATGGATAGTTTGCAAATATTTTCTGCCATTCTGTGGATTATCTCTTCACTTTGTTGATTGTTTCCTTTGGTGCACAAACGGCTTTTTCTTTTCTTTTTTTCTTTCTTTTTTTTTTGGAGATGGAGTCTCACTCACCCAGGCTGGAGTGCAGGAGTGCTACCTCAGGTCACTGCAACACCTGCCTCCTGGGTTCCAGTGATTCTCCTGCCTCAGCCTCCCGAGTAGCTGGGACTACAGGCACCCGCCACCACGCCCAGCTAATTTTTGTATTTTTAGTAGAGATGGGGCTTTACCATGTTGGCCAGGCTGGTCTCAAACTCCTGACCTCAAGTGATCGGCCCACCTCGGCCTCCCAAAGTGCTGGGATTACAGGCGTGAGCCACTGTGCCTGACCTGAAGCCTTTTAACTTAATGTCATCCCATTTGTCCATTTTTGCTTTGGTTGCCTGTGCTTGTTGGGTGTTACTCTAGAAATTTTTGCCCAGACCAATGTCCTGGACAGGTTCCCTGATGTTTTCTTGTAGTAGTTTCAAGGTTTGAGATCTTAGATTTAAGTCTTTAATCCATTTGGATTTGATTTTTGTATATCATGAGAGGTAGGGATATAGTTTCATTTCTTCTGCTTATGGATATTTGGTTTTCCTAGCACTATTTATTGAAGAGACTGTCTTTTCCCCAGTGTATGTTTTTGGCACCTTTGTGCAAAATGAGTTCATTGTAGGTGTGTGGATTTGTTTCTGAGTCCTCTTTTCTGTTCTTTTGGTGTATGTGTGTTTTTATGCCAGAACCATGCTGTCAAATTTTTCCATATTACAAATTTTACCTAGTTATTTTTTCTCCAGCAACACAAAATAATTAAGTTAAAGATGTGTTTACTATAAACACCTCCTCACTATTCTTGCTAGTGACCTATTTTGAAATGACAAAATTATATAACTTGAAGAAAATGAGGATCATCTTAGTCGGTCTCATAATTTTGCCTGTGGCTTCTGCAGAGAGAATTTTCTGGTTGACTCTCCTAGCTAGTTATAGAGTGGGAGGGCTGCTGTAGCATCATCCAGTGCTTTTCCCCAACAGCTGGTCAAGTATTTTATGATAGCTTTCATATCTCCCATCATTTTCTTCATTTCTTTCAGTGATTCCTCTTCTGATACAGTTTCTGGGATTCTAGTTTCAACATACTTTTGAGATCCTTCTAGTTTCTGTGTTTTGTTGAAAGGTATGACATTCAGGATGGAAGCCAGTACTTCAGGCAGCAGATGACTCAGCACAGTTTAGTAGACATTTGGAGAAATATATATATATATATATATATATATATATATATATATGGATATGTATATATATATATTTATGCATATATATATTTTTTTTTTTTGAGACAGAGTTTCACTGTTTCACCCAGGCTAGAGTGCAGTGGGGTGATCTCAGCTCACTGCAACCTCTGTCTTCCAGTTTCAAGTGATTCTCCGGCCTCAGCCTCCTGAGTAGCTGGGATTATAGGCGCCCACCACCACGCCTGACTAATTTTTCTATTTTTAGTAGAGACGGGGTTTCACCATGTTGGCCAGGCTGGTCTCGAGCTCCTGACCTCGTGATCTGCCCGCCTTAGCCTCCCAAAGTGCTGGGATTCCATATGTGAGCCACTGCGCCTGACCTGACAATATTTTTTAAAATGCAGATGAAATAGTAATGAAATTACTAATAATAATGAAATTAGCACTCATACCACCTTCCACCATTCTTCTCTTGTTTTTCTGGAGTCAGCACTACCAGTGTCTTTTTGTCTGTCCTTGAGTACGGCTGTCTAAAGTCTCCTTTTTTAGTATTTTTCATTTTCCTATTGGCATTTCTTTGTCTCTTATCTTGTTAAGACCCATACAAGAAAATCTTTCCCAAAAGATTATTTTTAATAAACTGATGCTAGATTGTTTCACATTCTCATTCCATTCTAATATCCTGACAGAGACAGTATCCATGTCCTGTAAGCACACCAGATCTAGGCAGGCAGCAATGCTATTAGACCCATGGAAAGTTGTTACACTGTCTTTCAGAGCATTTAATGACAGCCCACTTTGATCTATGTTCCAGTGCAGCTAAAACTGGTGTTTGTAGCGCAGAAAAGCTTTTCTTTGGCTTTATAACTGATTGTTGTTGATAGTCAGGGGATTTGAGTCATTATTAGAAGGCACATAAAGAGGGTAGACTATGATCAATGTTAGCCTCAGACTATATTTTTTTCTTTGAAGATGTTTCCAATTTTGCTATCAATGTCAGGATCCTATGAGGACCAACAGTACTCTAAGTGATATACTGGCAGAATGAAATTAGACCAAGAAATAATTTAGGAGGCTCACCTAACTCTGTCATGTCGGTGTCCCATTAGTCACTGGTTAACAAGACAAACTTGTGTATTTCACTTTCAGGTAGATAACTTGAGCCATTTTTTGATATAATTGGTTTATTTATTCTACATCTTTAATTGTTAACAACTCTTATATTGAGTCAAGTTTTAACTTAAAATTTTTGCTCCCTTAACTTACCAAATAAATATGTAGGAGGTTGGAGTAAAGATATAATTTATATGCACATTGAAACGTACTTTCCTAGTTCTTTAATTTGGTGACATTAAGTCAATTAAAAAAAATAATTTTCTTGAATTTCTTAAGTCGAATGAGCTATTAAAAAATCTTATTTGAAAGGGCTCATTTTATATGGTCTTCTAACTAACATTTCAGGGAAGTGAAGAAGTATATTCTATAACTTGCATGAGGCTTATACAAGGCTTCTTCCCTTGGACCCCAGGATGTCAATTCCATTCTATTTGCCGCCCACCACACTGTCCACTCCTCAGTCTCTTGTCTGTTTTCTCTGCATCTTCCCAACTTCTAAATATTGGAGTGTGCCAGCCTCAGGCTTTGGAACGGATCCCTTCTCTCTCTATAGTCACTGTTTGCTAATCTCATTTACTCACAACTTTCTATGCTTCTCCTGATGTCTAGTTTCACATATGTAACTGTCTACATGACACCTCCACTTGGCTGACTAACCTCAAACTCTTTATTCATTCCCATGCCCCACTCTAAAATAATCCCTTTTCAAGACTGTGGCATCTCTGTAAACGGCAATTCTGCTCGTCACTGTAGGCATTCAGGCAAACCATTTTGGTGCCATCTGTAAATCTTATTTTCTTCCACCCAAAATCCAGTCCTTCCACAAATTCTGCCAGTTCTAATCGTAAAATATTGCAAATTTGACTACTCCTGAACACTCCCATCACAACTACCCTCCCCCAAGGCACCATTCTCTCTCATTTGGATGATTGCAATAGCTTCATAACCTGTTTCCAAGCTTCTGCTCTTGTCCCTCTCTCCATCTATCCTTTGTCTAGCAGCCATGATGATTGAAGGAAGAGGAAGAGGAGGTGGAGGAGATAGAGGAGAAGGGGTGAAGGGGAAAGAGAGGGAGAAGAAGGAGAGGATGATTGTCACTCCTCTGCTCAGATTCCTCCAGTGGCTTCCTGTCTTGCTCAGAGTAAAACCCCTGTGTGACTTAGCCTCCACCTTATGACCACCCTTCTTCCCCTTGTCCTCTTATTCTCCCCCTAGCTAGCTCTCTGTTCCATCCTGTGGTCTCCTTGCTGCTCCTCAGGCATGCCAAATGCCTTCCTATCTCAGCAACTGTACGTTTCCCTGGGATGCTGGACTCCCCAGTATCTGCATAACTTCTTCCTCGTCTCTTAGGTTCTTCCTTCAAAGCCACTCCTTCAGAGAGGGCTTTGCCAACCACCCTATATAAAGTAACTGCCTCTTTTCTCTATCCTCCATACACTTGCTTCATTTTCCTCCATAGAACTTAATACCACCTGACATTTACATATATATATATTTATTTGTATTTGTTTCAGTAGAAACAAATGAAAGACAGGAATTTTATCTCTGTTCACTGCTGCATACCTGACCTAGAACAATGTCTCACACATACTAGATACTCAATAAATATTTGTGAAATAAATAAATAAATGTCATATGAAGCTAAAAATATTTAAAAAGTGGATTTGAAAACAAAGAAAATGTCGTCTGAGCATAGAATTTAGTAGGCAAATCAATGAAATGAAATGAATAGCCAGAAATAGCCTTTTACATATATATTAATATATAATAAATTATCACCTATTAGTGGAAAGGGATTGGATGTTTCTAGGGATTGGTGAACTTTTTCTGTAAACAGTAAAATAGTAAATATTTCAACTTTGTAGACTACTGTTGCCACTATTATGACAATAACTATAGAGAAAGGAGTCCCAGGCAGTACAAACATGAATGGATCTGGCTAAATTTGATGCATGCGCTGTGTTTGCCCACCCTTGGATTATTAGTAATAGAAACTCCATTAGAATAGTGGTTTTTATATATTTTGTTTACTGATGGATCTCAAGTATGTAGAATATTCTCGGCATGGAATGGACACTCAATAAAAATTGTTGACTTGAAGTAAAAATGACTGTTGATGACACTAGCTATTTAGGGTGAAATGAACTCACATAATAGCAATAATTGAAATGGATTTCATAGCTAAATAGAAAAACACCTGAACCAGTAAAAATGGATGGAAATGTAGATAATATTTGTCTGTCTGTCTTTAGATGAAAGCAATAGATGAAATTAGCTAAGGAAAATCATAGCCATTTCATTGTTTGAAAATTTAATACTTAAGTACATAAAAACATCCTAAATAAAAATTAAAAATATCCTCACACTTGTAAACCCAGTGTTTTAGGAGGCCCAGTTCAGGGATTGCTTAAGGCCAGAAGCTCGAGACTCAGCTTGGGTAATATAGAGGGAGCCTGTCTCTACAAAAAAATAAGCTAGGCATGGTGGTATATGCCTGTAGTCCCAGCTAAATAGGGAGGCTGAGGGGGGAGGATCCCCTGAGTTCAGGAGTTTGAGGCTATAGTGAGCTGAGATCATGCCTCTGCACTTCAGCCTGGGCAACAGAGCAAGACCCTGTCTCTAAAAATAAATGAATAAATAAAGTAAAACACATCAAAATGTAAATAGCTATGATACAGTTTTAAAAAGGGTAATAACCATCACATGAAGAACTTACATATATTTATACGAAAAAGTCTTAACAATTTAATAGAAAAATGAGAAAAACAAAGCATTCATGATTTATAGAACAGGGAATACAAGTAGTTAATAAACCTCTGAAAAATGTTCAAATATTAATAACTTTTAAAACAACACAAAAAAGAAATAAGATCCAAATTTCTTTTTTTTATTATTATGCTTTAAGTTCTAGGGTATATGTGCACAATTTCAACCATCTAAGTTGCAAGCTTGGAAAGAGCATATTAAATGTTGGTGATGGTTCAGGGTATGTATTTGCATACCCTGCTGATGAGAGTATAGTTTCATGCAACCTTTGTAAAAAGCATTTAGAAAAACCCTTCATACTTTTCTAATATGTCAAGTAATTTACCCTCCAAAAATCTGTCCTTGGGAAATAATTAGAAATGCTATAAAGGGTCGGGGGCAGTGGCTCAGACCTGTAATCCCAGTACTTTGGGAGGCTGAGGCAGCCGGATTGCTTGAGTCCAGGAGCTCGAGACCAGCCTGGACAACATGGTGAAACCTCCTCTCTACGAAACAAATAAAAAAATTAGCCGGGTGTTGTGGCATGTGCCTGTAGTCCCAGCTACTTGGAAAGCTGAGATAGGAGGATCCGTTGAATCTGGGAGGCAGAGGTTGCAGTGGGCCAATTGCATCACTGCACTACAACCTGGGAGACAGAGTGAGACTCTGTCTCAGAAAAACAAAAACAAAAACAAATGCTACAAGGGATTTATGGTCAAAGAAGTTCAACATACTTTTATGATAATATACAGTAGGAAATAGCTTAAATATTTAATATTTGAGAAATGGTTAAGTAAGTCATATATCTATATGGCGGATGTTAGAGTCACTGAGATTATTTTTTAAGAATTTTTAATAATGTGAGAAATACTTAAGCATGAAGTATAAAAGGGAAGATGTGAAACAGATAATCTAGAATGATTTCAATTATGTAAAATATAATTGGCAGACCAAAAAGATTAGAAGAAAAAATTCCAGCATGTTAATCATAGTCTTATCTGAATTACAGGATTATAGATAATTTTGATTTTTCCATTTTATATTTTCTGTATTTTCAGAGTTCCTACAATTAATATGTATTGCTATTGTGAAAATGATGTCTGTTTAAAAAAAAGAATTTAGAATTCTAAGAAAGCCAATTGAGTGTATGAGCTGATGATTCACATTAAAAGGAGATATAGAAAGCAAATGCTTGGAAAAGTTTTGACCTCACAAGTAACGGAATGCAGATTAAAATAAATATGAGATATCCCCTCAGATATTTAGAGGAACACTTTTACTGTCTATGTAAAATACTAAAGTGATCTTAGGAGTTGTATTCCTTATGATCAAAAGTACGCGACTGGCTCTAGAGCTGCCCTGCCCTGTAATGTAGCCACTTGCCAACTGTGGCTATTTAAATGTAAATTTTAATTCAGATAAATAAAATGTAGAAATTCAGTTCCTCAGTTGCACTAGCCACATTTCAAATGTTCAGTATACACCTGTGGCTACTGGCTACCATACTGGACATCACAGATATAGATGATTTCCATCATTATAGGAAGTTCTGTAGGACAGTGCTGCTCAACATATGGTAACTTATTTACCATAGACGATCATCCTTGGAAGGGTAGCAGTCACTTTTAGAGCAGAAGAGAGGAAGGACATCATATATGCAAGGGGAGAAGTTCAGACACAATTGTATCTAGAATTTCACTTAATATCTGCTTGTTCAACAAATAATTTTAGAATATCTGTTATGTGCTGAAGTGCTGCATGTCCAGTGGTGAGCAAGACAGGCTTGTTCCTGGTGTCCAGGAGCATATATCCTAATGGCAGAGACAACTTTTTACTTGCTCTTCCCACAGAAATGTTGATGGCTGCTTCCAACTTCAGTTCTTTGTGAAATGTTGCCTTATATAGGGATACCACCCAAGCTGTTTAAATAAACAGGGATCCTTGACCATCCCCACCCTGCCTACTGCATTCCCTGTACCACTTGCCCTGCTTTATTTTTCTCTAGTCTGTTATTTTCTTTATTTTTACCACTTAGCATGTTATATATTTATTACTTTGTCTATTGTGTGTCTCTCTTGATTGGGAAAAAGGGTCTAATAGAGTAGGGGTGTTGTTTTGTTTGATTCATTGTTCTAACTTCTAGTCCAATATGTAGCTTCAGTTTAATAATTTGTGTCCTTATGTGATAGGCCATTAAATCTGACAAATATATAGTAAAATTCATCTGGAAGTAGAAGAAAACAAGTATTTCAAAATACGGAATTTTTTTTTTCTTGGAAAAGACAATGATGGTCGACTTGGTTGTTTCAGGTTGTGAAATATATTACAGATTGGGAATCATTTCATTCTGTGGAGTTAGGTTAAAATAGTTTTTAAAAATCCATGGAGTGTATTAGAGATTTGGGGAGAGATTTAGGTAGTCAGTAGTGACACACTATAAGACAAACCTCAAGTAACCTAGGAATGAAGGAGGAATTAATATTTAATTAATGTTTTGAGGACAATTGAATATCCATATGGAGAAAAAATAATCAATTCATGAATTAGGTCACCTACAGCAGCAAATTGCAGATATTTTAAAGAGTTAAAAACTAGAATAAAAATGTATATACTATTCTTTTTAAGAGGGAGTTTTTTCTTCTTTGTATTAAATATTAATAAATAGTAATGAACAAAATAAATAACAGTGCCTGGATATTGAAAAGTAGTTTACGCAATGAAATATAATGAAATATTCTAAATGGAATACAAAATTACATATGAAATGACAACTGAAAAGAGCTCATAAAAATATGTTACTCATACTAAATGTACAGTCATTAGGTTTTGGGAAAATGGTTTACAGGGCTTGAATTGTTTGTGTATGACAGAAGATAGAAACGAAATGATTCCATGAAAAGTGGCCAACCTTGTTAACAGCGAGGGAAATAAAAAATAACTTTTAGGTATAATTAAATTGATAAAAACAATTATAATTTACTGGTGTAGCAGTCAGTTATAGTAGGAAACACATGGCACAATTCAAGAAACAAGGGCAGATTTAACAAGAAGGGATAGGAAAGTACTGAGGGATTTTACCACCTCTAGATCCTGAAGGTACATGGAGCAGGCACTATTACTACATCCCGAGGAAAGCTTGGAGATGTGGAGGAAGGGCTTCAGTAGCAGCTGTATGCAGAACACAGAAGCCCCTACAAGGAGAGGGAGATGGGGATGGAGGCAGAGGTAGAGTAGGTGCCTGACTTCTTTCTCTTCCACTTTATAATCTCCTGCAAGAGCCTCATATTAGATGAATACAACCAGAGCCCCAAAGCAAAAGCTATTTGGTGGTAATAAGGGAACATCCTGTGTATCTGTGGATAGTTTGCTGACAGTATTGTAAATTTATTATTTTAGAGGATCAGCCCAGCAAGCAGTATAAAGCTGTCTACATACCCTCATCTGTTGATTCCTCTTTTGGTGAAATATGCCAAAAAAATCTGAAAGTAAATACAGTAATTTTGCACAATTCTTTATAATAGCAAAAAAAAAAAAATCACATCATAAAAGATGAGCAAGAAGGAAATAACTAAGAAGAAAATGATTTGTAATATTGCTAATGTGTACCTCAACTCATTCCAAAAATGGATTTAAAGCATGATGGTGCATTAGAATGATGGAATAAATATAGCCTTTTAAAATAAGTATTTAGATAATGGCAGTACATGAAAGTGTTTTATAGGAAAGAATGTTATATGAATAATATGTGCAAATGGATTAAAACTTTTAAACTGTATGTATTATACATAAAAATATAATTTGATATGATGTAATTTTATTTGAGCCATGTCCAATCTTTATTTTAAAGAGAAAATAAATAAAAATAAAAGGAAATAAAGAGATGTTCATATGTATGAGGTTCTTTTTACTGAAAACTTTTAAAAGATTTTCATAAGTGCTTCCTACATTTCTTGGCTGTCCATGATATTATAAGATGCAAAGTGAAATGTTGTCATTCATAGGGGACAGAAAAAACATCTTGAAAAATTATTTGAATTTCTTGTTTAAATGAACTGAGTAATAGGTTCCATGTAGCTTTGTAAAACACAGACTTTTCGTAACCCAGGATTTTGAAGAAAGTCTTGATGCAGAAATAGATTATTTTTATTAATCCACTGACTAAAAAGCAAATTTCTGGGTGGTTTTTTGGCAAGTGTCCAGTTGCAGAAAATGCAGTGTGGTATATTCTAATGACTCCAGAGAGCCCCACGTAATTCCTTGAAATGTTGCTGAATGAGGGAGGTCTTTTGTTTTGGTTGTGATGGAACTGGCCTGCTACATCTTCAACTTTATTATATTCTTAACCTATGTGTCAGAAAGTTTCACTGTAAAGCGAGTGTTAGGAAGATGCTAAAAGAAGTAAATCCTAATTCTTATCCATCATAGGAAGATCAATTTTGTATCAGATCTGGGACCATGTAAATTAAATTAAATTTTAATCCTAGGTTAGATGTTCCAGGAATATAGCCCAAACTAAAGTTAACCTAAAACAAAATAAGAGTCCTTTATCCCTCTTTCATTTAAAAATTTACTAAATTATTCATTCATTTCACAAACGTTTGTTGAACATCTTGTGTGTGCCAGGCACTAAGTTATATGCTGGAGCAATAACTAGAAGATTACATAATTCGATGTAATTTATTTCCGTTAATGGCACTGTGCCTACAATTACCCTATGAAATTAGATACACTAAAAATCTTTAAAAACAAAGTCAGGTAGGGGTCAATTAATAGATGAGGAAAAAGCAAACTGCTCAGATGGGAAGTGACTTCGACTCAAAATAAACCCTGTTCACTTTCTCCCACCTCCACTTGGCAAACGCTGGCATTAGTGTTCCCAGATCCCAAAACAAAAGCCCCAGGACACATGGTTTGAGGAGGGAAATTTTCTCTTTTATGAATTTGTGTGAAAGCTTTTTAAACAATGTCAGATTAAGTGACATTGACTTATTCTTTTGGTTAAGCAACTTATTGAAAATTTTTAAAAAATTACATAAAAATTTGGATGGTCTAAGAACGTCTGCAACATCTGGCCCCCATATTACCCACCACAATTTTGTGAAAATTTAAACTTTATTTCTCTGCTGCAGTTTTTCAGTCTTTTCTCACATTCTCTGCCCACCACTCCCACTTCTTTTTCTTTTTATCTCTATGTTTTTCTGTCTTTTCACCCACCAGCCAACTTTTTTTCGTGTGTTTTTAATTAGGTAGCTTAGCTTTTGCAATTTGATCATGCTGACATTGAAATTTACAGCAAAATGCAAAATGACCAATTACTGCCTCTTTTCATCAGATGTAAAGATCAGAGCAGGAACCAGGACTGCTCTTTTCTGGTCTTTCTCCAGCTTCAGCATTGTCTCTTTGGCTGAGTCCACTCTGAAATGCATGCAAACCTATACTTCCATGCTTCTCAGATAATCCATGGATAAAAACGTCAAAATTATTGGGAGGGTTTTGATTTATCTTCTCCTACCTATCTGTTTTCTTCTCCAGATGCTTTCTGTGTTTGTGTCCTCCAATTTGAGTGAGGGTTAGAAGTGAAAATGTCTGAAATTACTACCATTAATCACCTTTCTTATACTTAGAATGACTGTTTCATCTTTGGTCACCTTACATTGAGTGGAAAAGTGTTCTCCAGCAAAGCCAAACTTGGAGGCTGAGGGAGAGGTTGGTGTGCAAAAGAAGGGAGAAGCAAATTAGGAAGAAGAGGCTGGGGGTCTATGAAAGAATTCTGGTTTCAAGGCTGAAATGACAGGCTAACTTGATGGAGGAGCTACTGAAGAATGATACAATTTTCATGATTTCAGGCTGAAATGCTTCTCTTCTAAGCAACTTTAAAAAACAGAAGAAATATTATTGACAGCTATTTCAGGACAATTTTTAGGTGGTTCCAATACTGAATTGTAGTTTAAAAATATGATAAAACATACTGAGTTGTTTTATTTTTCTCTCCAGGTTTGCAACACAACTACAGACAGGAAACATGCAGACATCTTTTTGGAAAAGTGTGTTACTGAGTCAATAATGAATATTGTGAGCGGCTTCTTTAATTCCCCCTTTTCAGACAATAGTACCAGCCTCCAGGTAAGTCAAACAATTGCAAAGCATTCTGTTGCAAAGAGTTTCTCTTATTTGAGTAGGGGAAATTTTTTCTGCTCAGGAAGTTATTTCCTACACTTGAGATGTTTATTCTTCTATTATTTACAGTAATATAAATAACTGAGTTTACCAAACTTTATTTTCTGAGTTTACCAAACTTTATTTTACCAAACTTTATTTTAAATAAAGAGACCTCATCTTTAAATTGAATTATTTTTCCTCTTTCTCTAAGCAGACTAAGAGCTTTCGTATCTGTACGTTGATTGTTTGCCAAGTGTTGAAATAACTGCACAGTTAATTCTTTAAATGATAGACATTTTGCCTCTGAAGTTATACTTATCCTAATAGAATTAACAAAGGTTTATATAATAAAACTTTTAATCCGAGTATTTATAATACTAAAAATTTAATCAATTAAACATCCTTAAAAGGAGGAAAAGCTAAATAAATTATGATATAGCTGTAGGATGGTCTATTATATAGCAATTAAAAATCATGTTTTAAAGGAAAAATTGATGACCAAGGAAATAAACATGAAGTAATATTAGGCCACTGAATTCCATTATAGTATCATCCAAATTTGTTTGTGTAAAGAATATATAAACATACATGCATCAAAAAACTCAGAGAGTAAATGTCTTCAAATATTGATACTGTATCTCTGTGTTGTAGGATTCTTGATGATTTACATTTCTATGGTCCACAAATATTCTACAGGGGTTGTGTATTACTCTTCTAAAAAATCATTTCAATTATACTTTCTTTAGGGAAAAATTTTAAACCATTAGATAGAACCACAGGAAATTGTTTCTGTAGTTCAAAATGGTTGTCTCCTCTACTTGCCCATCATATGAAACCAAAACCAACCAACCAACCCAGAAACACCTGCTTATTTGCACATGGGAATAAACCATGGATTATAAAAAATATTCATGTCATTGGCTTCAGGAAATGGCATATTTTTCTGGTTTAGAATATAATTAAAATGAAAATAATCCATTTTCTATAGTGTGTAGCATGTTGCCTCTCATGAAGAGAGTACCTAATGAATGTTTGATGAATGAGATATTCATTAGCTAGCACTGAAACTTGAAAGAGTGTATTTTATGTTATTTTGGTGAACATTGCTGATAATGCATAGACACTACATCAGGGCTGTTAATGGTTTAGCATCTCTTTTTGCCTACCTTCTTTCTGGGTTTAGACACATCAGCCAGTTTTTATTCAGCTACTGCAATCTGCCTTCAGAATTTACAATTGCACCTGGCCAAACCCGGCACAGAAAGCCTCGGTGGAATCCTGTATCAGAACTTTAGCTGAAGTGGGTAAGTCATGGTTTGAGTTTTACTTATTTTTACATTTCTGTTAGAAATTAGGTTTTTGGCTAATGGGCACCACAAGCAGCTTCCCAATTTACCACTTAATAAGAAAACAGGTATGTTTTCTGTGAAATTGAAGAGCAGCCATCTGCAAATGATTCCGAATGTTGCATATACTTTTTGGGAGGAGGACATAATCATTATATTAAAAATCTTAAATTTAATATTATTGCATATGGAACTTTAATATGGCTCAGTCAGATTTTGCAGAGTTTTAGTTAATTGTTACCTCAGATTTCATTATGGAATTGACTTGTCTATTAAGTGACCTGACTTAGTAATACCTTCATATGACGTAGGACTTTTTGAGGGTCTTGTAGTTTTCCAATTTTGTTTGAAGTCCATCAGTATTTATTGAGGACCTATTATATATAGAAGGCTTCAGAAATTACAAATGAAATTGAAGGCAAGAGAATTACAGCTAAAGGGAGGTAAGCAGAGAGAGAGAGAGAGAGAAAGTTAATAAGTTAATTAGGGTAATTCCCCCAATGGTGGAGGGGAGAGGAGAAGAAATGCACACTTGGCTGTCCTGAACAAAAAAGGAAGAGCTTGATCATCCTCTCAACTAACGGTGGCTCTGCAGGCATTGGGAACGACAGTTTATAGCATATTTCATTATCAGTCATCATCACTGTTAACATTTATTGAGTACTTACCATGTGCAATGCCAGCAATTTATATGCATCATTTAGCATTTAGTCCTTAGATAGGTTAATTATTTACATTTTATAGTTAAGAAAACAGAGAGTTTTATAGGTTATGTAATTTGGCCAGGGTTATAGCATACCTCAACAAATATGTGAGAAATGAATAAATGACTTAACTAATGAATGACCATTTAAAATGTTTTTATTCATTTCTTTCTGTTTGCAGTTTGACCTAGGTTCTTTTATATTAGCAAAATTTAGTGACAGCCCCAATTTTAATTTCAATACATTGAAAGGCAGTTATAACCCAAGACGATCAATTGAAAATTAGTAGAACTAATAGACTAATAATACAGTTGACTTAGGTAATTAATTATAAATGAGTATTATACTTAATAGACTTCCTGTATACCACAAAAGAGAACATAATGTGAAAAGGACATCATGATCAATAGCAACAAAAACATTAAACATCTAGGAGTAAACTTAATATGAGAGAATAAAATTTTACTATATTAAAGGATATAAAAGATTTAATAAATAGAGAAACAAATAATTTCTTGATTGGAAAATTCAATGGATAAAGATGCCAGTTCTCCTCAAATAAACTAATAACTTTAATGTTTCCACACCTGGAACCATTCTTTGCACATACCCTCCTCACCTCAGAGCCCACATGTGCTGGATGCCCCTTGGTGGGCCACACCCCACAAGGATGCTGTCCTTTTGCAGTTTGGCCTCTGCTACCCTCCTATGGAGGGACGTCACCCTCATCTCCGGTCTTAGTCTGTTTTGTGCTTACTGTGTTTTGTGCTGCTATGACAGAGTGCCTGAGACTGAGCAATTGATCAAGAATAGAGATTTATTTCTTACAGTTCTGGAGGCTGGGAAGTTCAGAATGGAGAGGCTTGCATCTGGTGAGGACCTTCTTGCTGCATCATCCCATGGGGAAGGCAGAAGGTGGAAAGCAAGAGAGGAAAAGAGAGAGAGAGAGAGTAAAAGGAAGGGGTTAAACTCACATTTTTATTAGAAACCCACCCCTGGGATAATTTACCCACTCATAACAGCATCAATTCATTCACAAGGGCTCTGCCCTCTTAAAAGTCCCACCTCTCACCTCTGTTATATTGAGGATTAGGTTTCTAACACACGAACTTCGAGGGACACAATCAAAACATAGCACCTCCCTTGGGCTGGTGCTAGGTCAGGCTGCTGCTCTGCAGGGGATCTTCTTCACCTGGCTTGGCCTCTACCTCTCTATCCTGGGCCACTCCTTTGCATGGATACACTCCTTGCCTGTAACCAGGCTGCTCCTCGCATGGACACCCTCCTCACCGCACTTGAGTACTGATTCTCTGCCTGATACAGGCTACATAGACCTTCCACTCCCTTTTGGGCCTCCACATTCTGGAGCGCCATGGCTCCTTTGCACATCTTACCCAGCAGGACACTTAATGTGCTGCGCTCCTCCTAAAAATTTTAGAACTGAATGGTGTGGGAGGGGAAATGAAGAGGTACAAGAAGAGGAAGAGGTCACTATTGTATCGTATCAAGAATAAAGAAGGACACACAAAAGTAAAGAAGGAGAAATAAAGAAAGAGAACCTAATTTTTATTTTAAAAGGATACACAGAGGAAAGTGTTCAGAGAGATAAATAAAATTTTAACATTGATTATCTCTGAGTGGTGGATGGACGATGTGTGGATCTGGTTTCTTCTTCACACTTTTATGTAATTTCTGATATTACTTTCAAGTTATAATGAAACAGCAGTAAATGTATTTTTATTTGGGTCAAATCAGTTAGGAAACACATTAACCATTAAAAGATAAAATCCAAAGGAAAAGCAAAGAAACATGATGGTGTTAATTTTTACATAGGAATACATTGTCTTAGCTGCTAAATATTTTCCTGTATTTCACATATTAAGGCAGTCTCTCCTCTTTTTCCTTCTTTCTCTCTCCTCACTCCTCTTGTTCCTCCTCCTCCACTCCTCAAACTTAGCAAATGCAAAGCAGGGAAATGCCAGTTGGCCCTACACAGGGCATAGCAGGCATGTTGTTGATCATATGTATACATTGAGAGAAAAAACTTGGAGCCACAAGTGAAATTCCATATTGTGACTGCTTTCTGAATTCTGACTTCAGTGATACACATTGTGTAATCCAATCAGTTCATGCATAGAATTGCATATTTGGGGGCTTAATATAGTTACTGAAACTATATTAGTCTAAAAATATCTTTTATTTCTAAGTAATAAGATTTCGTTTCCTACCATTTCCATAGTGGCCAAAACATTATAATTTAAGAGGAAATTTTAGTTTCTTTTTGTATGCTATAAAGACGTGTGATAAGTCTAAAAATAATTATATGGAAGTGTATAATCCAGATACGTGAAGAGTGAGATTTCTGTGTCAATCTCAGTTTTCGCTTGGTGAGAAGGGATGCCTTCTTCATTTTCCTTGTTGGTCCCTTCCATCTGAATAGCTAAAGCTCTGGAAATTCTGCCCCCAATCTCCCTCTGCATTTGTTCCTCTCCTCCCCTTCCCCTCATTGTGGCCTCATTAACCCTTCATTACTTTCTTCTTGGACCACTGCAAGAACTTAATATTATCTCCTTCTGTCTTCCCTTATTTAAATAAGCCTGATACTAGAGTAGTCTTTCTGAAGTGAAATTATTTCTTTTAGTTAAAAAATCAACACTACCTTCCCAACCTTCAGCAACATCCCTTTACCTAGCACTCTAAGGCTAGATTCCTCACTGTTACACCTAGGATGCCCCCACATGGCTCACACTAGCTTTCTCCAGTTCCCACCACTGCCACTCCTCAGCATCTTTCCCGTTACTCAACTTTTTTTTCTGTTCAAATTCCTCCATAACCATCCTTGGCTCCTACATCCAAATCTGAACTCTCCCCACATGGCTTCCTTAGAGTCTGTGATATGGTTTAGATGTTTGTCTCCTCCAACTCTCATGTGGAAATGGGATTCCGATGTTGGAGGTGGGGTCTGGTGGGAGGTGACTGGATCATGGGGCAAATCTCTCATGAATGGTTTAGCACCATCCCCTTGGTGATAAGTGAGTTCTTACTTGGTGAGTACCCGTGAGATCTGGTTGTTTATAAGTTTGGGACTTGCCCCCACTCCTTGCTCCTGCCATTGCCATGTGACCCCGTCTGCTCTCCCTGTGCCTTCCACCAAGAGTGGAAGCTTCCTGAGGCCTCACCAGAAGCCGGACAGGTGCAGAGGCCATGTTTGTATGGCCCGCAGAATGATGAGCCAGTTAAAACTCTTTTCTTTATCAATTATCCAGCACCAGGTATTTCTTTTTAGCAACACAAGAACAGCCTGATACAGTCTCATTTCATTCTAACTTACATCATCACAGGCACTATTCTTGTCTCCCATATTAGATTTTGACGGGCAACTATAAAGTAGCTGTCCAAAAGAAATTAATAGAAAATTGTTACCTAGGATGAAGGTGAAAAGCAGATTCTGCTTAATGATGATTAGATTGTATGCTTTTTGGTTGTTGTTGGATGGTGGTCATAGAAACAGAGAACCAAAGTCAAACACATTCAGAAGTGAACCCTCACAGTCGTCAAGGGATCTAAAATCACCTCACTTTAGTGTTTGAAGACATTTGAAATATTTAGACAAAGAAACGAAATCTGAGGAGGAACACAATAATTATTTTTAAACTTTTGAAGGTTAGACTGGGCTGTTTTTTTTTTTTTAACAGGTTCCCAAAGACAGAATTATAGCTCATATATGGCAGCTGCAAGAGGCAGATTTCTGTGCTACTTGAAAAATAACTCTTTTGCAGTTAGTACTCTTTTAAAACCTTAGGTGTCACAATGAATTCTTCCCTTTTGTTTACTCTCATTAAACACAGCAGCAAATTCTGTCAGACCCATTTCCAGAATCTCTCTTTTTCTTTCTTTTGTGTCACCCTTGTCCAAATCCACCATCATCGGATATGGATGACAGAAGAGTGTCCTTACTAAATGTGCCACTGCAATCCATTGCGTGTACAGTTGTTAGAGGATCTTAACATGTAAACCAGAGCATGTCACTCATCCACTGACAACTCCCCATTGCACTTACAAAAGCCCTTCCTCATCTGAGCTGCGTCTAGTCCGATCTTTTCCCATCACCCTCCATCTCCTCGAACTCTGCTCCAACCACACTGACCTTCTTTCCAAATCTCTCATCTGCTTCAGGCATTTCCTCACCTGAGGACATTTGCATATGCCATTCCCTCTGTTTGGATCCTCTTCCTGGAGATTGTCACTTGCTGGTTTCTTCCCATCAGTCAGATCTCAGCTCAAAATATAAGTGCTCGGTGAAGTATTCCTGAACACCCTCCCCGCCATGCAGTGTCTCAGCTTCTTCCTGCTCCTTATCATCTTAGACCATTTCATTTTCCTCTTAGCTCTTGTCACTATTTGAAAGCAGCTTGTTTGTTTATTTATTGCTTCTTTGTTGTCTGCCCCATCCCCCTTTAGAATGTAAGCTATAAAAAGAAGGACTTTCCTTTCTTCACCACTGGAGCCTGAAAGTGTTTGTTCTTGACTAAGCAGATTAATAAGTGTTTGTTGACTGACAGTAATCCATAGGCTAGGTGTTTCACAGATAGTGAAAGGTTAAGTAACTGTCCAATTAATAAGTATTTGAGTTGGGTTTGAAATCCAAGTTTCAGCCAGGGACAATAGCTCATGCCTACAATCCCAGCACTTTGGGAGGCCAAAGTGGGAAGATGGTTTGAGGCCAGGAGTTTGAGACCAGCCTGGGTAACATAGTGAGACCTTGTCTTTACAAAACAAAAACAAAAACAAAATTAGCTGGGCAGGGTGGTGCACACCTGTAGTCCTAGCTACTTAGGAGCTTAAGTGGGAGATCTTTTCTGCCCAGGAGTTCGTGGCTTCAGTGAGCTATGTTCCCACCACTACACTCCAGCCTGGGTGACAGAGCCAGACTCTGTTTCTAAAATAAGTAAATAAATAAATGAAATCCAGGTTTCTTTGAGTATGAAGTTTATGCTTTATCATGTTGCCCTGAAAGTCCTATCTTAGGAAGTCCTAATATATAAATTAGAACTATGGACATTTGGCTTACTGGAGTCAAAAGACAAAATTACAACAAATTTAATTTGAAGATCTAATTGCCTTTTATCTGCCACTATTACCATGTCAACCCTGTTTCTACTACGCTCACTAATACTTTCAACATGAAACTAGAAATTTAGATTAAGTCAGACCAAGAACCTTGAAAGCCCTAAGTAAGGAAACCATACTTAATTTATGTTAACTAAAAGTAAGGACTACAAGATCTTATCTTACATCAGTTGAATGCAAATCAATCACTTTAATTGAGCTACCTCCTTCCTAGATTGATGGGATCCAACCCCACAAAAATTTAGCCATCAGCTAAAAAGCCTAGTCAACTGGCTTCAGTCTACTTAACGATTCCATTCTAGAATAAAGCAGCGCCTCAGTTGCTTTTTAGGCAGAAAAGGGCTGAAGAAAGTAGAAACATGGAACAAGAAGCAAATTGGCCTTTTCAAAGTTCCCTTCCTTAAAGGGTTAAAATATCATGCCAAACTAGGCCCCTTTCGATTGATTGCCATGCATCTCCTGTTTTCTTGGATAAGCGGCCCATTTCAGAGTTCTGTTTGATTATGTGGCACTTAGCATGAATGACTCCATTCTGGCCTGGTCTGCTGGGGCCTAGTGCAGGAGGCTAGACCAAAACAATGGCCTCCCATAAACTTTGTTGGGTGGGGATCTGTCTGACATTTTACAACTCAGGTGCAAAATTATTTTTGTGTTTCAGCAATTCTTTAAAAACACATAGAGGCACTAAAGTTTAGCAGAATTCAAATATGCAAGAATTTTTAATATTAAAGAGAACAAGAGATATGCATATTTAAAATGCAACAAAGTCAAGAGAGTACTTTGTTTACAAGACAGATTTTCAGTGCATTTACAAGTTGGTAAACACATTGCTGTCAATGTAAAGATCAATTATAGTCATATTTACATAACATTTTATGATTTGTAAATTGCTCTCAAGTACAGTAGCTCAACTCATCTAGCATCAAAAATACTTCATTCTCTTTCTTATTTGTACATGGAACACAAAAGGTAGTAAAAATCAGCAAAAGCACTCTCTAAGTCAGTGTTTGCCTTGCTGAGAGCAGCAAGCATTTAATGAGTGTTGGGAAATCTGGTAAAATCCATGATGTGGACATAATTCTTAGCTCCATTTTATAGATGGGGAAATGACATTATCAGGGTTTAGCAGCTTTCTGAAGGTCACACAGGTAGGCAGGGCCTGAGCCAGGATCTGAATCCCTTCTGCACTGACATGCTAGCAGGCATTAACCTCTGCTATCACAAATCTCTGCTCTGCTGTCACAAATCAGTTTAAGCAGATGCATTACCTGTTTTATACCATTAAGATATGCATTATGGATCAAGGTGGTAATTTAAACTATACATGAAGCAAATACATAGAATTTTCAAATAAAGTAAAAAGAAGGTGAGGAGCTAGTGAACTGAGTTATAAGGGTTTTGGGGAAGCCTTTATAGAAAAAGAATACTTCCTATCATCTATTGCTTTTTCTCCTTTCCCTGGATTGCTCCAGAAGTTTGCTGTAACTTTATCTATTGCCATTAATGTTTTGAGGCAATGATCCTTTGTGAGTTTACTATGTCATGTCAAATTTTTCTGATAAAACTTCAGAAGTTTTTAAAACTGAAACCATGATCATTTGTGAATATATCATGTATATCATGTCAGATTTTTCTGATAAAACATTTTAAACTTTTAAAGGCTAAAGTGCTTTTGAATGTCTTTTTATATGTAGAAATTACTGATATTTACCTCCATTGCTACACTGTCTTCTAAGATGTAGGACTTGAAATTGGTAAGATACAAGCTTTTAAGTGAGCATAAATACAACTTCCCCAGCAAAGTCATTACATGCAGGGGGGCTAACTGGAACGTAAGGTATAAACATCTTTATCATCCTCTGCCCTCAATGAGCTAAATTAAGGGTGATGGTGGGAGCAAGTAAGGATAGAGAACTCTGCAGTAAATGCATACTACGGTATTCATAGAGATTTGAGAAATGTTCAGGCCATTAAGGCTATGTGAATTTTTTTAATGCACTTGGTCAAATGCTGTTCCTCAGTTGATTCATTTATTTAAAGTAAAATAGCACATGGTAGAAATATAGAACTTTGAGAAAAAGCATCCAAGAATTACTTCCATATTATTGCACTTAAAAAGGAATTTTGTTCCATGTGTTTCATAATCTTCAGATGATTTGGGGGGATTAATGCTGGGTACTTTGTTGGCAACATAATCTATTTTCCAAGTGGAAATTCCATAAAATATCTTTTACAAATGGTTTGAATAATAAACATCAATTTCCAAGCCAACTGGTCCCAAAAGATTTGTACATGTAGAAAATATTAACCCTTTAAGAAGAGAGATTAAGTTTCTATTAAATAAACATATCTATTTTAATCTATCTAAGGTATTGTGGTTGATTTCAGAAAGAGCTTGACATCATACATCCCTGTGATCACAGTTTTTAAAAACTCCATTACTACTAAAAAAATTAAATCTTAGTAAGTTATAAAATAGGATAATATTATACAGTTTTTCACATATTTATTAACTCAACTGATTTATAATGATTCCTCATGATCTGAAAGGCATTATTGTAGTTTTGGAGGAAATGCAATGTGTCAAACCATATTTTCTACCCTCGATTAATTTGCAGTATTTTAGGGGTAGACGTAACATGTACAGAAGTAACAAAGCAGAATAAAACTAAGTACCCTACCTTTTATAAAATTCTAGAGCCTGATCTTGTCTACAGTAGAGTAGGCACTCAATGTATATTTATCACATGAATAAAATAAATGAATACAAACAAATGAATGAGTATCTAATTCTTCTCTTTGGCTGCATAACATACCATTGCATGACTGTTAAAATAGATTTAACCTCACTATTGGATATTTATGTTGTTTTCAATCATTTTGCACATGTGAATAAGGTAAATACCTAGGAGTGGAATTTCTGGGTTATTTCACTTTTGACAGATGCTGCCCTCTGTAGAGATTGTTCAGTTTACACTCCACCAGCAATGTAGGAGAGTATCTTTCTTCTTGATAATGCAGTGTGTTAGATTTTTGCCAATCTTGTAAGTAAAAATATTTTTATAGTTTTAATGTGTGCTTCTCTTTTTTATGAGTGAGGAAAAAAAAACATTATATGATTGATAATTTCCTTTTCTGTGAACTGTCACTTCTTGTGCTTTCCTTATTTCTCCCAATGGGTTTTTTCTTAATAATTTGTATAACCATTTAGATATTAAGAAAATGATCTCTTTGCCTGTAAGTAACAATTTTTTTCTCTTTTCTGATTTTTTTTTTTTTTTTTTTTGAGAGAGTCTTACTCCATCACCCAGGGTAGAGTGCAGTGGCATAATCATGGCTGGCTATAGCCTCAACCCCCCTGGGCTCAAGTGACCCTCTCATCTCAGCCTCCCGAGTAGCTGGGACTACAGGCAGGTGCTGCCACACCTGGCTAATTTTTGTATTTTGTTATAAAGAGTTTTTGCCATGTTACCCAGGCTGGTCTCAAATTTCTGGGCTCAATGAATCCACCCACCTTGACCTCCCAAATTGTTGGGATTACAGGTGTGAACCACTATGCCCACCAATTTTTTTTTCTTGCCATTTGTCATTTGAACTTTTATTTTTTGGCATGCAATATTTTAAAATTTTCTTTTCGGCTTTTTAGGTTTTCTTTCATCTTCGGAATAACTCTTATCAGTCTAAGATGTTTTTTGAATTCTCATGGAGAATTTTCATAGTTTTGTTTTGTCTGTGTTTTGGGAGTTGCTGTTCAAAATTGTGAGCTATCTGGAATACATTTAGTTATAAGGTATAAGGTATGGAATCAACTTTATTTTTTCCAGATGACTAGTCAAGTGTGCCAATACTAGTTCTTCAATAACTCATAAAAATTATATGCATTATTCAATGTAAGGATTAATTGAGGATTCACGTGGTATAATTTGAGTGCCAAACAGGAAAGATGCATTTAATATATTTAATGTTCTTCCTGTTTAGGTACACTGGTGCTTCAGTACAGATTTATTTTGGGTCCTTTGACATGATACAGGAAATGTGCCATTCTCTGCCCCTGCCATTCCACTCTCCTGTGTTCCACCTGGGCTGTACAGTAGAACTTGACAACCAACCAGGTTTTCTAATTAATGCTTACACTTTCTTTTGCCTTCCCCCCTACCTGTCAGTTTATCTAGCTAAGCATTTTTCTCCATGGCACCTATCACTGCATTGTATGTATTCTCAGAGATTTTGGTCTGGCAGATACCATCAGTAATTCCATCTAATTAAAAAATTTTTACATAATAAGCAATATTTAATAATAATTAGAAATATATTTTGATTACATCTTAAAATCACTGCAAAGACTTGTCATATCCAGAGAATTTCCCAGATTTATAAACCTAATTAGACAGTTGTCTAATAATAAAAAAAAAATTGTGAATAAAGATAGCTCATTTTAGAGAACTGGTTATCTCTAGGCAGAGCTCTACAAAAGATAAATGCATTGATAACAACCCATCCTCTCTCCTATAAGTTATTTAAGGGATCCATATACTTACTTGCTGACAGTGTATCCTTAAGGTGTATCTCAATTGCATTCCAACTTAAAAGTGAAATAGGAACAAGTATTTTAAAAAATATTTTAAACTTTAAAGTGACCCTTTGTGTTAAAGTACATAGTTGGAGTTAATGCTATAGGCCAGAAGAATGGCTAACTGTAGTAAATGTGTTAGCTTTTCCTTATTGAGAGACAGATGGGGCAGAGAATAACTGATAATCCCAAGAATACATTCTAGTTCACATTTTGACACACTATGTGTATGTGCATATATGTGTATATGTATATATATATATATAGCCTGTATATATATACACACACACATATACATACATACAAATATATATACACACATATATACACACACACACCAGAATATATATATAGAGACAGCATATATATATATATATATATATATATATATATATATATATATAGCATAGATATGTGTATATATATAGAGCATACATAGATGTGTATGTATATGCTGGCTATAGAGGAATGTGTTCCATCAGCAGCTTACAAGAGATTCTGGTGGTGGATGAGATTTCCCTGAAGTCACTAATAAAAAGGCTGCATTGTTAATAACAGAGGTGCTGCCATTGAACTAAATTTTCACTGGTGTCATATATATATATATAGGCTATATATATACACACACACACACCCCAGAATTTTTCTTTTTCTTTTTTTTTTTTTTTTTGAGACGGAGTCTCTCTCTGTCACTCAGGCTGGAGTGCAATGGCACAATCTCAGCTCACTGCAAGCTCTGCTTCCCAGGTTCACACCGTTCTCCTGCCTCAGCCTCCCGAGTAGCTGGGACTACAGGCGCCCACCACCATGCCCTGCTAATTTTTTGGTATATACCAGAATTTTTCTAGCTTAATAAAAGTAAGCTAACTTTGGATTGTGTTTTTGGTTGCATTTGAAAAATATTGTTCTAGTTATTAATGTCCTTACAAGTGAAATGATAAATTAATTATTTTCGTTTTTTAGACATATGTAATTTTCTTTTTTGTTTTTTTCCTCCTTTAATTTTTAAACAATGAACAGCTAAATTAGCATTGTTAATTTTGGTTTCGGATTAGTATTTATATTATTTGGACAGTGCAGTGAACTTATTTCTGACTGTGTCTTTATAAACATTTGTGTTTTTACAGTTGTTTGAAAAAACTTTGTCTACAAAACAGATTTATTTTGACTCAAAAAATGTTTTTCTCGATTGCATAGTTGGTTTTCTGTTATTGCCTAGAAACTGTCATTTAGCTCTGCTCAAAGTTTACCTACAGACGTGGAAAGTAGTGTGTTTTACCTTGCTAATTTTCATTGTCCGATTCATGTGAAGACAGGAGACCAGATAATATCAATCAAAGTGGGATGGTTTGAGGGAAACAGAAATCATTTCAACAGAGTTTGGGATTGTGGAGTCTCCCCAGCCTGGTTTGTCCATGGTGCTGGCTGTAGAGGAATGTGTTCATCAACAAGAGATTCTGGTGGTGGATGAGATTTCCCTGAAGTTACTAATAAAAAGGCTGCATTGTTAATAACAGAGGTGCTGCCATTGAACTAAATTTTCACTGGTGTCATTAGAAAAATATTCATTGAGCGCTTCTTTGTGTAAGTCATCTTCATAGCAACAACACTTATTTGATGGTCAATTTCACCTAATGTACCTGATTCCTGAAGGGCAGATAAATCCCAGTCTCCTCCCCAATTTGTTTAAATGTCAGTGGAAACTTGTTTTTAACATGTTTTGAGAAACACTGAAGTTTATAATTTTTGTTATTTTTGTTGCTTAGAAAATAACATAGAAGTAGTATTGTCTTCTGTTTGATTTTTGAATGTTTAGAGCAAACCCAGTTTATGTGTGAATCAGCCAGAAAAGGATGAACATCTTGCCAGGATTTGATCATGGTGCAGGATTAAGTATTTATAAAACTATGCGCTGCTTGGCAGAGTTGAGGCCGTCTGTCCTTCAGATGAGACAGAAGTGCAATTGCACTGCTGTGTGTGAAGGACATAAACAGAGATATTGCATGCTTGGGAAAGAGAAGCTTATCATGAATATTAGGAAAACATTTACTAGGGAAATTTAAGCAGTGGTGAAATTGATTGTTTAAGGTTGCCTTGTAGCTTTTACTATTTCTATAAAACTGTGGCATGAGTTTTTATCTAAATTGGTACATGTTTTTGGTGTGGCTAGTGAAAATTATCTATTTTCTTTCTTCCTTTCTTTTCCTTTCCTTTTCCTCTCCTCTCCTGTTCTCCTTATCCTTCTCCTCTCCTCTTTCCTCTCCTCGTCTTCCTCCACTCCCTCCTCCTCCTTCACTGTCTCCTCCTCCTCCTCTCCCTCCTCCTCGTCTCCCTCCTCCTCCTCTGCTCTCCCCTCCTCTCCTCTCTTTTCCTCTCCTCTCCTCTTTCCTCTCCTTCTCCTCTCCCTCCCCTCCCCGCCCCACTCCTCCCCTCCCCTTCTCTCCCCTCCCCTCCCCTCCTCTCCCCTCCCCTCCCCTTCTCTCTCCTCTCCTCCTCCTTCTCCTCTCCTTCTTCTCTCCCTCTCCTTTCCTCTCCTCTCACCTCTCTTCTCCCCTCTCCTCCTTCCCCTTCCCCTTCTCCTTCTCCTTTCCCTCTCCCTCTCCTCTCCACTTCCTGTCCTCTCCCTCTCCCCTCCGTCTCCCTGTCCTCTTCTCTCCTCTTTCCTCGTCCTTCTCTTCACCTCTCCTCCTCTCCCTCTCCTCTCCTCCTCTCTCCTCACCTCTCCTCTGTCCTCTCCTTCTCCTCACTCTCTCCTCCTCCTCTCCCTCTCCCCTCCTCTCCCTTTCCTATCCTTCTCCTTTCCTCTTCTCCCCTTCCCTCCCCTCCCCTCCTCTTCCCTCCCCTCTCCTCTCCTCCCCTCCCCTCCCCTCTACACTCTCCCCTCTCCCCTCCCCCCTCCCTCTGCCCTCTCCCCTCTCTTCTCTTCTTTCGTTCTTAGAGACAGGGTTTTGCTCTGTTGCCCAGGCTAGATGCAGTGGCTATTCATATCATAGTGCACTACAGCCTCAAACTCCCGGACTCAAGTGCTCCACCTGACTCAGCCTCCTGAATAGCTGAGGCTACCACTGCATCCAGCAAATTGTCTATTTTCAAACAAGTTTTTGAGTATCTTTAAGCTTCAGAGAATTTTCACCAGCTAGTAATATTATCTACTATTTGCTTTCCTTTCATCATGTGAAGCAAGCCAGATTATCTATCTGTCTGTCTGTCTGTCTATCTATCTATCTATCCATCCATCCATCCAATTTTTTTATCCATTCCTTCTAAAATAAGTAAGCCTTCTGGGGACTATCATTATAACTTTAAATATGATCTTTATAGCTCTGCTATAACCATTTAGGACAAAAATGTAGCACTATGATATTAAAACTTTTCCAAGTAGAAGAGAATTTCCTAACCATGGAAATAGCTCATGGATCTTTTTTCATTTGTTTCTAACTCTATTTTCTTCTTCAGTTTCATACTTAGTTGCCACAGTTTCTTATATCCATGTAGACATTTAAAACCTATTTGCTCTTTTTTAAAATTTTTCATAGTGGATTCATTGAAGAATTTCTGAGCCCTTACATATTTTTCTAATGTTTTTGTTTGGAAATTACATTTGATTTTTAGTTTAGATGGACATAAAGTCCTTTTTTCAAAATTTTTCATCTATAAAGGTATTCTATCTTTTAGCATCCAATGCTGATGATAAGTCTGATGCTGGTCAGATTCTTTTTAGGAATCATCTTTTCTCTCTGGAAGTACTTGAGATTTTCTCCATACTGTCGACATTAGTGTAGTTTCTACAGCTGGCCGTAAATTAACATAACTGTGTAGCTCAAAACAACAGAAATTTTACCTTCTCATAATTTGGAGACTAGGAGTCTGGAATCAAGGTGTCATCAGCACCATGCTCTCTCTGAAGGCTCCAGGGAAGAATTCGTTCCATGCCTTTCTCTTAGCTTCTGGGGTTTGCTGACAGTCTTTGGCATTCTTTGGCTTGCAGCTGCGTAAATCCAGTCTCTGCCTCCATCTTCACATCGTGTGTGTCCCTCAGGTATTTCTCTGTGTCTCTCCTTCCCTTCTTATAAGGACACCAGTTGAATTGGATTGGGGCCCACTGTGATTCAGTATGACCTCAACTTAACTTGATTACATCTGCAAAGACCCTATTTCCAAATAAGGTCACAGTCAGAGGGAGTGATGATTAATACTTCAACATATACTTTTTGGGGATGCAGTTCAACCCACAACAGCATTCTAAAATTCTACCAGAATACAGCCAATATACTTACTTAATCCTGTTTAACATATTGTGGACCTTTTCAATTTGGAGATGTACATGTGTCTTAAGCTCAAGGAAGTTGTCTTCTATTGTTTTCTTAATAATTTCTTCTCTCACATTGTATTTGCTGTTTCTTTCTGGAACTTACATTTGTTAGATTTTTAAATTCCTGGGTTGACCCTCTTTATTTCGCAATCTCTCTGTTTTATTCTCCGTTTTAACATTTTATGCTTTATTTTTAGAAGATTCCTTGACTTCCTTTCCAGATTACCAACTGTGTTTCTATCAATTATTTTTCAGCTAGTTTTTGATGTGTTTATGTATGCAAACACATTTTAATTTCTAAGATGTCATTCTTCTTTCTGACTTTCTAATTTTTTGGATGCAGTATATTCTTAAATTCTCTGAGGATAATACTTAGTGTCCCGACCCGTGTGACAGTCGAACGGGCCCTGGAAGGGGGAGTGGGAATGGAGGAGACAAGAAAACACGAGAAATGGAGACAAGACAAATAGCCTGATCAAGTCTCGTTTAATAATGGTGGTGCGATGCCTTATATAGGCTGGCAGGGGAAGAGGTTGGGCCAGGGCGGTGACGGGGGCCGGGTCTTCTCAAATTACAATTGCACATGCGCCGTGGGTTTGTAATTTTCCCGGGCGCGGGATCGCACCTGCGCCGTAGGCTGCATATCTTGCTGGGCGCGAAAAGGTCGGCGCGCGCGGGAAAGGTTTGGGCGCGCGCGCGGGAAAGGTTTGGGCGCGCGCGGGAAAGGTTTGGGCGCCCGCGGGAAAGGTTTAGGCGCCCGCGGGAAAGGTTTTAGGCGCGCGCGGGAACAGGTTATAATGAAGAACCCGGTAATGTGCCATTTTGTCTCCGCTTTGCGGAGATCAAGCAACAGAGGTCGGCTAACTTCGGGCCTTATGGCTCCGGACAACTTAGGATTATTTAAATATTTTTTGCTTTTCCTTGAGTCATCCCTGTTTTCACTAGGATTAGTTATTCTTAATGGTGTTGATTTTCCCTGTGATCCTTGTTGGTGTGTTTGTAATTAGGAAAGTCCGTAATGACTGACATAGGTTTCCACTGCAGTTTTAAAGGCCTGTTTCCTTCCTAGAATTCTTGTGTAAGTGACAGGGCTGACCTGGAATTCTGTATGAGAGGCCAAAGGCTGACCAAATAACATGCAGACTTTCCTTCAGGCTGTGTGTGTGTGCGCGCGCACACGTGTGTGCATATATGCATGTGTGTGTATAGCAGAGGTCAGCCTGGGAACACCAGTAAGTGTTAAAGTAAGGAGGGCTTTGCTCAGGAGTTGGAGAATTTAATATATTTCCTCTCTCTGCTAGTGCTGCCTCTTCTCTCTCCCCACTTCTCTCTCCCCACATTCTATGTCTTTTTTTTTTTTTTTTTTTTTGGAGATGGAGTCTAGCTCTGTCGCTAGGCTGCAGTGCAGTGGTGTACAACCTCTGCCTACTGGGTTCAAGCAATTCTCCTGCCTCAGCTTCCTGAGTAGCTGGGATTACAGGCACGTACCACCACACCCGGTTAATTTTTGTATTTTTAGTAGTATGTTGTCCAGGACGATCTCGATCTCCTGACCTTGTGATCCGCCCGCCTCGGCCTCCCAGAGTGCTGGGATTACCTGCGTGAGCCACCTCGCCCGGCCCACATTTTACCTCTTACTTGATGATCTCTGGCATTACTTCAAGCTCCATTCTGGTTCTCTATCAAGTTCTAACATCTTCATTTGGCATTCTTTCCAGTTAGGTATTCTACTTTCTTGAGAGAACGTTTCTTCATTTCTCTGACTTTATCCTCTGGGTAAAAACTGCTTCTGCCAACTGCTCTGTCTATGCCAATCAGAGGGAGGAGGGCCTTAGCTGTTCAGCTGTTATTCTTTAATCAGTTGCCCATATCCCTGCCCAACCAAAACTTTGTTTGGTTGACTGCGCACCTGGAAAGACCTTTTCTAACTCTAATCTGTTGTGGGACAGTTTCTTCTCTTCTTTCTCTGATGGAGTAATCCCATCTTCTTTTGCCTTGCAAAAATGCTTCAACATTACTCCTTTCTTTGTGACAGGCATTCTCAATTTGCAGTATTGTTGTGATGTAAACTTGTTAAAATATAAATTTCAGTGGATCTTGGGAAGAAAGATACATATTAAGATGTGCCCTCTTCCAATGCAGATTTTTTACACTCTTCAACTTTTTATTTCTATTCTCAGATGTTTCATCACATACAATTTTGTATGTACACAAGCACTACTTAAATTAATGAGTGGAGTGGAAGAATTATATCATGTGTTTTATGTCTGCTTTCTTATTTATGTTGGCATCTGGGAAGGTACAAATGTGCTGGTTGTTATACAGCATTTTTCTGTATTGATGCCGTATAAAGTACATTTCAAGCATGAATCATTAAGAAATCAAATAAGTTCTTGGATGTTTCATGTACCCACTTCACTAATTGGTCTTAAGAATTGAAATACATTCAGGTTAGAAGCTTTTACAGTTATATAAAACAAGTTGATGGTAGAGTTTAAAGATTTAATATTATTTCCTTTATGTTTATAAGATTGTATGGATAATGTGTAAGCAACTTTAGTCAAATTAAGAGGGAAACATTTTAAATCTTTCTTTTTCAGCAAAAAATCGTGGAATTGCCATTCCAGTGGATTTGGACGGCCAAGTTAATACTCTTTTCATGAAGAGCCATTCAAATATGGTGCAGAGAGCAGCAATGGGTTGGAGACTATCAGCTCGCTCTGGGCCACGCTTTAAGGAAGCTCTTGGAGGGCCTTCTTGGGATTACAGAAATATTATTGAAAAGTTACAGGTACATGAGAGCATGAAGTAGCATTCATATTTTCTAAATTACATTTTTTAAAAAATATGTAGTCACATAAATAAAATATGGCTAAAGATATCAAGTTCTATTTGGGGACCAAGCCTTGCTTTATAACTCTCTACTACCACTGCTCTTTTTAAACATATAGCTTACATATGTTGTGAGTTACTTTTTAATGAGTGTATATTAATTACTGTGTTTTGATAGTATGGTAGTGAATAGTAGGTCTTAATACCAAAATAATAATCATAATACCAATGATAACACTGGTAAAGAAACTCAATATTCATAGCCTTGCTTCAACTTATGTTTCAGTATTCCCTTCTAATCCTTTGGTCAGAATGATCCAAGCACTTTGCTCCCAAATGACTTATATAGTATCTCACTCTTGATTTGGGCCTGGAAATTATATTAGTTTGCCAGGTCTGCTGTTGCAGAATGTCACAGACTTGGTGGTTTAAACAACAGCAATTTATTTTCTCATAGTTTTGGAGGCTAGAAGTCCAAGATCAAGGTATCAGCAGGTATGCTTTCTCCTGAGGCTTCTCTCCTGGGCTTGCCGATGGCTCACTTCCTGCTGTTTCCTCATAGGCTCTTTCCTCTGTATTTGCACATGTCTGTGTCCTAATCCCTTCTTCTTATAAGGATACCAGTTATGTTGGATTAGGGCCCGCTCATATGAACTCATTTTTTCTTAATTACACTTTTGAAAGCCCTAGCTCTAAATAGAGTCACATTCTGAGGTACTGTGAGTTAGGCCTTCAACATACGAAATCTGGGGGAGTTATAATACAGCCCGTAACAGACATCTTCCCATTCACATTATTAGTAGCACATTACATGGAGTTGAATTGGGATATAGTTTGAAGAAGTTTTTTTTTTTCCTACAAAATGGCCAAGACATTAACTGAAATAAATATTATTAGAAGTCACATGTTGATGAGTGTTATATGGGGTTAGAAACACAAGTTAGATTCAGAGAGTATGAGAAACCTAAAGGATGTGAGACATTAAAAATTTGGGGAAAAATGCCATTATAAGTGGTTCTTGATTTGTAGGATAGGGTTATCAAAAAGATAACCCTATAGATAACTAGAGGAAGAGAGACTAGTGAGAAGTTACTTAAGATCTAAGCCAAGTGGTGATATGGATGAAATGAAGAAATGAGTGTTACAGATAATAATGAAGGCAGGGTCAGCAGACCTGGAGGCTCTTAGATGGAAGTAGAGAGCAGGCATGAGAGGAGTTTAAGAGGCCCTTATGATTGGAGACTAGATAGTATTATTAAGACTGTTTGTTGTAAGAGCAGAGGAGAAGAGAATGCAATAGGAGGGCAATGGAAAATGCAGTGAACTAGGGTAGCAGGCTACTGAGTATATTGGAAGTTAAGTCTATATTTGAAGATAATAGTTGGAGCAAGGATAGTGGTTGGTATTGCTAAAAGAGAAAATACAGTGATAGGAAAAAAAAAAAAAGAACACCCTATGCGAGGCTAAGAGTAGCAGAATGGCCCACATAAAGAATGAAAAAAAAAAAATCACATCAGAAAGGAGGAGGGTCAGGAGAGCAAAGGGAGTGGAACATTTCAGAGGAGAGGTATATAGTAGTGTCAGCCAGCACAGACAGGGTATGCCTTAAACTTCTTTCAGTAAACTTCTTTTAATAGATTGATATCCATTAAGTAAGTATTTATTTAGTGAAAATTCTATACTAGCCACTATGTGAAGTGCTAAAGAGAGAGCCATGGGGTCTATGCTCTTCTGGGACAGGAATTTACCTCATTAAATAATTGATAAATTGTTGGATAATTAAAACTGCAGTGAATAAAATAGAGCAGAGTAACAGCATGGTGGAGAATTACTGGAAGAGTGACCCTGTAATTGTGACGTTCCTTTCTACTAGGGTAACAGTTTTGTTGACACCTGAATAATGAAGATGAATAATCTATTCCAAGATTTGGGTTCAGATAGTTTTATGGGAAGGAAATAGGAAATGCAAAGGTGCTTAGACAGGAGTGAGGTTGATGGGTTTGAAGATCCAAGAAAGGCCCATTGGGGCAGGAATTTAGTGAGTAAAGGAAGAAAATATTATGAGATAAGGGGCCAAATCATGTAGAGACTTTATGGTGCTGTTGCTGTGTCCTGAGTGTTTGCGTCCTCCCCCACCCCAAATTCATATGCTGAAATTCTAACTGCCATGGTGATAGTATTAGGAGGTGAGGTCTTCTGGGAGTTGAGATTAGGGTCCCTATAAAATAGGCCCATGCAAAGTCATTCAGCCCTTCCACCATGTGAGGACACAGCAAGAGAGGCACCCTCTATGAACCAGAAAGTGCATCCTCACTAGACAACAAATCTTCTGGTGCCTGATCTTGGACTTCCCAGCCTCCAGAACTACAAGAAATAATTTCTGTTGCTTATAAGCTACTCAGTTTATAGTATTTTGTTATAGCAGCCTGAACAGATTAAGGCGCATATTAAGGCATTTTAATTGTATTCTATGTGTGATGACAAGTCATTGAAGATTTTCGGCAGAGGAGAGGCTGACTTGGTTTACTTTTTAAAAGATCACTGTGAATTCTAAGCGTATTTCTAAGATCCAGACATGGAAGCAGTGAATCTAGTTATGTAGCTTTGCATTAATTCAGGCAAAAGATGATGGTAGCTTGGCTTAAGGAGGTAATAATAGTAATGCAGAGAAGTGTATTAATTTTGTATATATTTAGTTGTAGAACTACTAGAACTTGGTGGACAAATCGATTGGTGTGTTGTAGGATAATGGGAAGAATCAAGGATGACTCTGGTTTTGATATGATATGGTTGTGTTATTTACTAAGATAGGAAGTAATGGAGAGAGAAAGAGGTTGGGGCTGAGTTGAAATTAGGAGTTCTATTTGGGGAATTTTAAAGTTGAGATGCCTATTTAGGTACTTGAGTGTGTCAACTTGGCTGTTTGATATATGAGTCTGAAGTGGAAAGATGTCCATGCTGGAAATATAAATGTGGGAGTTCCAACATACAGATGATATTGAAACCATAGAATTGGATGAGATTTCTCAGAAGAAAGTGTAGATATCAAAGAGAAAAGGAGCAGGAGCTATCAGGAGTTGATGAAGAAATAGTAAGGACATAGGTGGAAAATAAAGTGTCATGTCATAGAAGTCAAGAGCAGAAAGTGTTTCAAAGAGCAGAAACCAGCATGTAGAATGCTTAGCAGTGATTAAGATGAAGACAAGCAAGTAAACCACCGAGTTTAGGTGATGATCACAGCTAACTCGTGCTCAGTAGTAAAGATTACTAGTATTTATAGGGAATAAGTGGCCAGTGTGTGTTAGAGGATGTTCTATGCACTTACCTTTAATCCTTGCAGCAAACTCATGTGATTGTTAGTATCATCCTAAGCTTTCACGTGGGGAAACAATGACCTAGGGAGGTTGCATAGTTGCCTCATGACCAAAATTAAAGACAGAATTCATATCATAACAGAAACAAAGGAGAGGTAATCTAAACAGCAGGGACATTTAATTAAATATGGTCATATTTGATAAACATACTCTCCCCACTTTTATATAATATCTAGTTTTCCCCTTTATGCTATTTTCCTTTAGTCTCTTTGAATCGTTTTCATACATTTCTCAGAAAGCTTATTTAGAGTGGTTGAAGTAGAAATAATCACTTTTACAGAAAGAGAAAGAGTTAAAACATGAATTAACATAATTCATAAGAAATCAAGAGGGTGACATCCCCATCTGTGCTTCTGTAGCTAAGAGTGACAATAAGCAATTGGCAATGTTCTGCTTAATAAAAATACACCACAGCTATGGGTGAATAAATTGTTCTTTTATGTAAGAAGTTTTTTTTTCTTCTAACATAGTTTAAAAATAAAATGGGGGTGCTTTAATCATTAAAGAATGTTTGGGAAATTGTAATTACCTGCAGTTCATTTTAGAAACATATCAGTTAAGATGCTTTCAGCTTTAATTAACACAACATTCAACTAAAAGTGACTTAAATAATAAAGACCATATCATTTCACATAGCAAAAAACCTGGAACTGTGGCTCTCCTTGAGTTTGCTAATTGTAGGCCTGGGCCCCTAAAACCAAAGGTCTGTAGGCATTCAGCTTAATGCTGGTCTCCCAGGGTAACATGAGGGCTGTCTCAGATTTTGGATTCACATCCTCAAGCTGCCTTGAGAGCAGTAGGTGGTTATGAAAGAACCTCCCCACCCACAACACATACCCCACTCTCTCAGCTGACTTCACCTGATGTCTCATTGACTGGGACTATGTCACATAATCATGCCTAGACAGCTTGCTAGAGGTGGAAATGGGATAACCATGCCTGCCTTAGAGTAATCAACCTCAACCCTAAGCTGAGGGGGCTTATCCCCTGGGAATGTTGTTGCCTGACTCAGAAATGACGTTGAGATTCTGGTAGCAAGGAAGAGGGTAAAGAAAGGCTGTTGGGTAGGTGACCAATAGAGTCTCTCAAAAAATATAATTTGAAATTCTGTTGAATGTCATTGAACCCATGTATAGTACTAATGTTGCTTCAAATAATATTTCCGTGAGTTTCCCCATTGGATGAAATGATTCGTTTTGAATAACCAATGACCCATGGGAATTTTATTTATTTATTTATTTATTTATTTATTTATTTATTTATTTAATTTGAGATAGGGTTTCACTCTGTTACCCAGGCTGGAGTGCAATGGCGCTATCTTGGGTCACTGCAACCTCCGCCTCCTAGGCTCAGATGATTCTCCCACCTTAGCCTCCTGAGTAGCTGGGACCACAGGCACACACCATCAAGCCTAGCTGATTTTTGTATTTTTAGTAGAGACATGGTTTCACCATGTTGACCAGGCTGGTCCCCAAATCCTGGCCTCATGTAATCCACCTGCCTCGGCCTCCCAAAGTACTGGGATTACATGCATGAGGCACTGCACCTGGCTGGAAATCTTTTTTTTTTTTTTTTTTTTTTAAGCTGTTCCCTGGGTATGCCCCTAATTTATTGCAATGTAATAATGAGTACCTGTCATGTTTCCATTATAATCCTAGGCACTGCAGGGCACATACAGTGGCCTAACTGACTTTTCCTCTTATAGGTGTATATCCTTAGAAATCTTATAACTACCTGTCCCTCCCTTATCTTGTAAATGACACACACACACACACACACACAGACAGACACCCACACACACAAATAGAGACTCAGGCAGTATTCATACATAAAACCAGACTATAATCATGGCACAGACATGTGATGCTATGGAAATAGAGGGGGTAATCTATAAAATTCCCATTAGTATTCTTAGGCTTGTCTTATCTTTGAAAGATGAAATCTGACTTAGGCCTTCACATGGGTTCTCCTGTGTTTCATTCCCTAGGATGTAGTGGCCTCCTTGGAGCACCAGTTCAGCCCAATGATGCAGGCTGAATTCTCAGTGTTGGTTGATGTATTGTACAGTCCAGAGCTGCTGTTCCCTGAGGGAAGCGATGCAAGAATAAGATGTGGTGCTTTCATGTCAAAGTAAGTGGATCCAATCTGAGATTCTGCTAGTGTCGTCAAACTGAGATGGCCTCTAACATTTCCGCTTTACACTTCACTGATATAAAATGACAGTCCACAAAGTATGTGAAAGGTCTAAAATCCATGTTAAAATATACTGCCAGAATAATTAAATTGAGTCACTTGAAATTTTATTTTGGTGAAGGTCAAGTTATCATATTTTACTAAATTTACTGAAAATAAAGTGTGTCATTATGGGGCACAAAGGATCATGCAAAATAATATTTTGGTCCTAATTCCTTTCCATAATTATATGTTGTGACCTTTTAAAAAATTCTTGTTTAAAGTCACTTATTTTCATTAACATAGGGAGAAAGGAAAAGGAGCTAGCATTTATTGAGGTCTTAATATTGTCATATGTCTTTAACTATTATTTTATCTAATCTGCATAAACACCCAGAGACTGAGAGGTCAGCCTGATTCAGAGAGGAGATTGCTGAGGACCAGGTGTGCTTCAGGTGCAGGGTTAGTAAGACTCAGATCCAGCACGTGGCCATGCTGCCTGGATGATCCTCATCTGCAGCTCTGTCGTTTACTAATGTTTCTCAGCATTTGTGGTATTATAGATCTATTATAGTTGATATGTTTACCCTAGAGAATCTTCATCTTAATGGTAAGTGAAAAATTCTCAAGGGAGATGTGCACAAGGAGAAGCAGTTGTGAGAAAAAGCATAACTAGCTCCAGAAAGAAGAGACTTGTCTTTTTGTGGAGGGCACGTTATTGAGGGAGATCTGCAGGTCGTCACATGTAGACCCTGGATGACCAGTCAGAAAGAGGGTGCTTGGTCTTCCTGGGAAGAGTACCTGGATGGAGTGTCAGTGAGATGAGCTTGCCAAGCCCCTTGACCATGACCCATCCCAGCTAATTCCTGTATGGTAGAGGGTATTGCCGAAAGAGATCTGGAAACCTCTTCTATCATCTGTGATGTATCGAGGCAGAGCTTGAAGGACTAGGGTACACAAAAAGTGTGTTCCTTTCTTTCACCATTTAAGGTGGGACCTTGGGAGTGAAAACAAGGCATGGGATGAGAAAAACTGACTACAGGGATCATGTTGAAGAATAGGTGGGGTTTTTATACTGTGGCCAGAATCAGGTATTTTTGGCTTTAGACTCATTGCATCTTAGGGAGATTGGGAAGAATGTATTTGTCCGGACACCTACCAGTCTTGTGAGTAAAGATTTTAAAGTGAAGAGGCCCCAAGTGTACAACTGATGACTGCTGAGAACGTTAGAAAGAAAATTTTAAGTGGAGGTATTGCCTAGTAATTCACTATAAAAATAGGGTGTTGAGCACATTTCACTATTCAGATGATGGGTACGTTGAAAGCCCAGACTTCACCACTACACATACATGCATGTGAGAACTCTGCACCTGTACCCATTACAGATCTAAATATAAGAACTAAATGAAAAAAAATAAAAAAAAAAGATAATAGGATCTTTGCTAAATACCCTTCACCTCCTATGAATATATGTCAATATATGGAATATGGGTTAAAAATTAGGCGATAAACCTGTTAAGTTCAGTAAATTAATGTAATACAATAGCTATATCCCCGAGTTGTGACAGCCTGGAACAGGGGTTGACAAGCTCTGGCCCTCAGGCTAAATTGGTCCTGCTACTCATTTCTGTAAATAAAGTTTTACTGAAACACAGTGGTGCTCATTCATTTCTGGATTGTCTGTGGCTGCTTTCATGCCACTGTGGCAGAATCAGCTAGTTGCCACAGAGACTGTGTACCCCACAAAGCCTAAAATATTTACTATCTGATCCTTTAGGTTTCCTGACTCCTCGTCAAGAACTAGGGTGCCAATATGGTAGCTACTAGCCACACATGGTTATTTAAATTGTTGTTTAAATGAATTAAAATGAAATAAAAATCCACTTCCTCAGTCATATTTGCAACATTTCAAGTGCTCAGTAGCCACATGTGGCTAATGGCTACCAAATTTGGCAGCACAAATATGGAACATGTGTATTATTACAGAGAGTTCTGTTAGCACTGGTCTAGGACTTGGAGATATTGGTCTATGAGAAAGCGATATGAAGTAACTCATGATATCAAGTAAATGTTGAGCTGTGCTGCAGATGGAGACAAGCCTGTGGCACCATTAAGTAACCTGAAAGGAGAGAAGCAAAAGTGATATGATAATAGGAATACATTGCAGATCCTACACCCACATGAAGGAAAAGGATGTTGTGTTTACATGAGTGATTCTAGAAGAGATTTTTGTGCTATTGCAATTGTATTACAGCCAGAGCCTCAGGAGTGTCTATTTTCTGCCTTAGTGCTCACCCTACTCCTTCCTCAACTCTGTAAAAAACCAAGGGTTTCTTTTGTAAGAATATCTTACAAAATTAGAATCTGACTTTATGAATAGCCAGGGGTCTTCTTTTTTTTTTTTTTTTTTTTTTTTTTGAGATGGAGTCTTGCTCTGTCACCCAGGCTGGAGTGCAGTGGTGCAATCTTGGCTCACTGCAAGCTCTGCCTCCCAGGTTCACGCCAGTCTTCTGCCTCAGCCTCCCAAGTAGCTGGGACTACAGGCACCTGCCACCACACCCAGCTAATTTTTTGTGTTTTTTTTATAGATGGGGTTTCACCGTGTTAGCCAGGATGGTCTTGATCTCCTGACCTTGTGATCCGCCCGCCTCGGCCTCCCAAAGTGTTAGGATTACAGGCGTGAGCCACCGTGCCTGGCTACCAGGGGTCTTCTATTGCTGTGCATACCATCCTGGTAAAGCTTAGCTGGAGAATATAAATTTAGGGCCAAGCCCTAAGTAGGACTTCCTACTTTCTCTAATGAATCTAATTCTTGGAATCTGTTGACTCAGATGAGTCTGGAGGAGAATATGAGGATAGACTCCAGGACAGGGGTCTACTTAACACATCGAGTGAAAGAGAAGAGAATAGGTCAATGACACTGTTAACCTTTAAGGCAGCTGATTAGAGTCCATTCAAATCAACACCTACTCCTCCCTTGTGAAGGAGAATCTCAGTGTTTTTCAAACTGTAGGGTGTGCTCCATTTATAGATTTTTAAACTGACTCAGGTGGAGGCAACCAGCTAATTTAAAAAATGAATTAGAGAAGATACAAATTATCAGAGTGCATCTCATAGTGAGGGTGACATTAGTGTGAGTTTACATACACACTCCCACACAGGCACTTCTTTACTGGGTGGTTTTGTGAAATATATTTCTTACTTTGATCATGGAAAAAATATTTGAAAGTCACCGACCTAACTCAACCAAACATTATGTGAATACCTTTTATAAATCTGTAGCAAGTGGTCATTCAACCTTATGGTTATTTTCAATATGGTTAATGAATTAAATCCTTTATCTAAGGAAGAGTTAAAGAAAATGGAAATACTTAGCCTGAGAGAGCGAAAAAAAGAAATTTATCATGTCCACCAAAACTGTTTTCACATATTTAAAGACTATTATGTGAATGTATATACCTACTATGTTTCCACAAAAATTAAAAATTAGAAAAAGACTATTGTGTGAAAGAAAGAATTAAATAGTAGAAGTTTTAGAAAGGCAGGCTTCATTTTCCTTGCCAGGAGAACTTTTGAAATTCTTCTGCCTGCTAGGCCTGACCGCATGGATATAACACCTTTTCTAGACTCAACATGTCTAAAAGGACATCAGTGTTACTTTCATTGTGTGTTTGCCACTTCTTCACCATGGAACAGTGTCATTTTAAACTGTCACCATTGGGCTGGGTGTGGTGGCTCACACTTCTAATCCCAGCACTTTGGGAGGCTGAAGCAGGGGGATCCCTTGAGTTTGAAACCAGCCTGGGCCACAAAGCAAGACCCTATCTCTGCAAAAAGTAAAAAAAAATTAGCCAGGCATGGTGGCTATACCTGTGGTCCCAGCTACTCAGGAGGCTGAGGTGGGAGGATAGCTTGAGCCCAGGAAGTCTAGGCTGCAATGAGCTATGATCACATCACCGCACTTCAGCCTGGGTGACAGAGACCCTGTCTCATTAAATAAATTTAAAAAATTGAAAAAAACTGATCACAATCCACATATTAGCCTAGTCTATACATTTCAGGGGTCTCTGATCTGCCCTGCTTCTTCTTCCATTTCCCACATGTCATCATTTACAAGTCTCTGCTGTGGGTCTTCTCTGTTGCTTCCTATGTCCTCACCCGACCTCTGCCACTGCTGTCTCGCCTTGCTGCATCTCCTCTGCTTCATCTTTCCCGCTGCCCTCATCGGTCTCTTTCTCACAGTGGGAAGAGGCATTTAGGTGCTTTAGAACAGTGGTTCCCTATTTTCTCTAGAAAACATTCAAGACTCTTGAGGTTAATATTCCAGTCCCTTCTTTCCAAACCACATCTCTTACACTTTCCTCTTCCAGGTCTTTAAGTGTCAGCGGGCAGTCGGCATGCTTCTCATTTCCTGGACGTGCCGGCCAGGTTTCTGCCTCTGCCCTGTGTTCATACCATTCCCTTTGCAGGGATGTCTTCTCTCCCAAGCCTTCCTTGACAGGTGAAATCTTCGTTAGTTGCATGCTATCTCTTCACTGAAACCTTCTTTGATCAGCCCTAGGTAACTGCCCCCAGCAGAATGAAGTGGTTTCGTGTCTGGTTCACAGCATTTGCCAATGCCTCTGTTGTGGCACTTGCTCATTCAGGGGGCTGTGTGCACCCTAGCATGTGTGGGGGCTCTGCACAAAACCCCTGAGACTCAGGAGATCAATGACCTGAGTCCTGTCACCACAGAGTCGTTCTTAAGAATTTGGGCTCTGAGGTCAGATGGACCTGAGTGCATTTGCGGGTCTCACCACTTAACAATTTATGTAACCAGAGGTAAGTTGCTGTATCTCCCTGGGCCTCTGTTCTGTCATGAGCAAAATTAGTCTGAACCTGTCTCATAGGCTTGGTGTGAGGATAAATTAGGAGAGTCCCTGGGCTGTCCTTACACTTGACCCTGACACCTGATAAGCACTCGCTAGTCATTAACCAGTGAAAGTTCACTTTTTCCCCAGGGTTATGTCCCACAGTACTCATGTTATGTCACTGAAATTGGATCATTTGAGGAAGACATCTCACAGGGTCATTTTGAGGATCAGCTTTTTAACAACATGAGCTATATATGCTATATATGTAGCTATATAAGCTAAATTCTGATAATGAAAATTTATTTGCTTTTAAGTTCTTGGGGATGGTGATCCTAAAACTCTTCTAACAGAGCACCAGTGCACAGTGTGCCACTTGATTAAAATGATGGGAGTTTTTGCCCAAATTATACCAAAGCTAGTAAATGGATAGATTGTCTTGATGTCACTTTTTTTGTTTTGTCTTTTGTTTTAATAAAAAAACTGCTTGTTTCTACCAAACCCTGGCAGTGAAAAATAGCATATTATTATGAATGGAAACTGGAAAGCAGCCTATTATATTAAGATTGCAGAGTTGTATACAGCCACTGCTACTGTATGCTTAATGTAATACAGTACATAAAAATAATATGGTGTAACATAACATAATAAAATGTAATATATAAATATTTATATTTCTGTACTAATACATTTGTTTTAGTTCATATATTGGGGTGAGAATATTAGTATTTCATTGTTTCTCAGAGTATTGTATCCCACTAAAAGAATGCCACCTGAGTAAGTTTGAGAAGCCCTGAGATATACTACCTGTAAAACAAAAATAATGTGTTGTAATACAAAATTTATAAGCTGAAGTGTAATCTTAAAACTTTTGAAAACATGTAACTGGTTTACTTCATATTCTCAAATAATGGTGTGATTTTTTTCCCCTATAACCTTTGATGTTTGTATATAGCTTGAAGAGAAATCACTGTCTTTCTAAAGGTTTAATGTTTTCTTTAAGGTTGATTAATCATACAAAGAAACTAATGGAGAAAGAAGAAAAACTGTGCATTAAAATTCTTCAGACATTACGAGAAATGTTAGAGAAGAAAGACAGCTTTGTGGAAGAGGTATTGTTTTAAAAAAATTTCATTATTTAAAAATAAAGTAGGATTTCCACAATACTGGAACCTATGAATTACAATAGGCTATTACATGATTACTTGCATTATATTTTAATGGTGCATGTACTTAGATGAATTACGTAATTTGAGTTTTTATGGTATTCATCTCTCATGCCTTGTTTTAAATTGGGAAATAACTAAAATTAGAGTGGCCTAGGTATTTGTTTTGTTTTATTATATTCTTGGATCTCTGTTTTTTCCTCTTACGGCTTTAGTGGACCAAATGACCTTTTTAAACAATGAGCAACTGAAATGCATTATTTAGATTTTGTGTAAAGTTCTGCTGCATATTGAGAATGTCTATGCATTTTGGCATATGTTGACTTTTTGTTATGAATATATGTTCATGTTATTTTTTATAATTTTTTGTTATAGTCTGCCAAGTATTATAAAATAATACTGTTTTAGTAAATAGAATAGTCAGTTTCTATTCTTAACTGTATTAACTTGAGATTCACAAATGATTTTCAGGGAAATATCAACCTATAGATAATAATTATCAGTCTGTTATTAAAAATGACAGCTCAGGTGCTCATTAAGAGATAGCTAGCAGCATATTTAATACCCAAGGTGATACACTTAAATATAAAATATAAATCTAGAGAATTTTTTTAGCTAGCTATCTGTACTTTTATGTTAGATGTTAAACAAAATTTGTACCACATTCCTCAATAACTTTTTGGTCTGTTTCGGTAAATACTAATCATCTGATATTTTAAAACTGGAAGGATTTTATTTATTACTTTATGTGTATGCTAAATTCCAGAAAGATTATAGTGGTTGGGTTTTTTAAAGTGCATTCCCAAAAAATGCAATGGAAACTTAGATATTAATAGAAAGAGCATTGCTTCAAAATATTTCATGTGAATCAATGTTTGTTTCAGCAATCAAAATGCCTTCTACTTTGCATTAGTTCTCTGCATCACTTAAATTATATTTGGAAAACAAATGATCAAAATAAAGGTGGTCAATGCAATTTTAGCAAATGTTTCTCTAAGATAGGACTCAAAAACACGCTTCTATATTTAAAAAATGATAAAGAGAATTCCTTGAGACTTACTGTTGCCTTTCTCTTAAAATATTGCTGTAGATTGTGTGATATTGACTGAAGCACCAGATTCTGAAGTAGAAAAATGAGGTCAATATACTTTTCTGGCAGAGGATGAGGTTCACAATAAAAGTGACTTGTACTTAACAGGAGATACATGGCAAGTCTTCCATTTTTATGTAACAGATTTTTATGAATCACTCCAAAGGAAAATCGGAAAGAAATCAGGTTAAGATTTTACTTTGGCTAGTCAAAAGTATTTTTGTGTGTCTCCCAAACCACTCTAAAATAAATCACTTGTTTTCTCCTTTCCATTCCCACTGCTACCAATAGTTCAGGCTTTTATTATCTCCTGTCGAGAAAATTCCAGGAGTGCAATTTCCTGAGACAGAACTGCTCCCTTGGGCGGAGGCAGGGCCGCTGTTTTCCTAACTCCAAGGGTCCCCATTTATGCAAGACGTGATGTAATAAAGGACACCCCCAGCACACAGCCCTCATGGAAGAGTTGAGATGAGAAAGGCTAATTGCAAGTTCTTCATTCAGTCACCTAACACATATGTTGTGAGCAAACTATTAAATGGTGATTATTGTGCCTGGGAACTGGTGATACTGAGATGAATGACACAGCTTGCCAAGGGCCATGAGAGTACAATTCCTGTGCTAGTGGACTCCCTTAATAATAGTGTAGGGAAGAGATCACTAGAGCCCTTCAGAAACCGTCAGGGGCTCTGCACAGCGTCAGTGTTCCAGGCCCACCATTTGTCCTGTCCACTCCCCCATCTGTCTTCATCCATTAGCCTCCAGAAATCTGTGCTACTCATTGTACCTGTAAGGTACCGCAGGCTTTTCCTGCCCTGAGCTTTGCTTCGTCAGGAATCACAGATTGCAAAAATCCAATCAAGCCTCAATGCCGCCAGCTATCTTTGTAGAGAAGCTATTGGGTAGTAGTTATCAATTGTTCTGGCAAGTGGTGATTACTTTCTCAATAGAATTACCAACATACCTCATGCTGCTCTTTTAGGACACGTTAGACTGTATCCGGATATTTAGTCCAAGCTCCTTATTTTATAGATTATGCCACAGAGTCCCAGAGAGGTGATGTGATTTGCCTGAGGTTACACAGCAAGAGCTAGAACCAGAGTTTAAATAGGAACTTCCTCCTCTCTGTCTCATCTTCTTACTCCTTTGATCATAGCCAGGTTTTACAAATGCTTTGCACTGCTGTTAAGAAAGGTTAGTATACTTTGTCTATAGTATACTTTGTCTAGTAGGTTTATGGCTCCGAATTTTAAGACATAGGCAGACAGAATATAAAACAGAATAACATCCAAAATAGGTAAAGATTCAGATAAACTTCTAAGAAAATAGTAAAGATGGGGGAAATGAAGTCGTTTAAGGAAGAAAAACCTGATTTGTTTTTTTATGGCTGAATAAAATTCCATTGCATATATATCCGTCACATTTTCTTGACCCATTCATCCGTCGAGGGACATGTGGGTTGATTCCATACCTTTGCTGTGGTGAATAATGTTGCAGTAAACAGGCGAGTGCAGGTATCCCTTTGATATGTTGATTTCTTTTCCTTGGATAGACACTCAGTAGTGGGATTGCTGAATCCAATGTTAATTCTGTTTTTCGTTTTCTGGGAAGTCTGTGTACTGTTTTTCATAGTGGCTCTACTAGTTTCCATTCCCACCAGCAAGGTTTGAGTTTCCTTTTCTCCACGTCCTCATCGACGTCTGTTATTATTTTTTTGGGGGGGTCTTTTTAATAATAACCATTCTGGCTGGGGAAAGATAATATCCTATTATCATTTTGAGTTGCATTTCTCTGACAATTAGTGATGTTGAGGAGTTTTTCATAGGCTTATTGGCCATTTCTCTGTCTTCCTTTGAGAAATGTCTAGTCATGTCTTTTGCCCACTTTCTAATGAGGTTATTTGCTTTTGTCTTGTTGAATTGTTTGAATTTCTTGTATATTTTGGTTACTAGTCTCCTGGAAGATAAATAATTTGCAAATATTTTCTCCTATTCAACAGGTTTTCTCTTCACTCTGTTGAGTGTTTCCTCTGCTGTACAGAAGCTTTTTAGTTTAAGATAGTCCCATTTGTCTATTTTTATTTCTGTTGCCTGTGCTTTTCAGATCTTAGTCACAAATTCTTTGCCTAGACCAATGTCCAGGAGAGTTTCCTCTAGGTTTTCTTCCAGTATTTTTATCATTTCAAGTTTTTTGTTTACGTCTTTAATCTATTTTGAATTGATTTTTTTATATGGTGAGAGATAGGGATCCAGTTTCTTCTGCATGTGACTATCCAATTTTCCCAGTGTCATTTATTGGAGAGGGTGTTCTTTCCCCGGTGTAAGTTCTTATCTGCTTTGTTGAAGATCAGTTGGCTGTAACTATATGGCTTTGTTCCTGGATTCTTCATTCAGTTACATTGGTCTGTGTGTCTATTTTTATATCAACACTGTGCTGCTTTGGTTAGTATATTATAGCCCTGCAATATATTATAAGTTAGATAATATGATGCCTCCAGCTTTGTTTTTTTTGCTCAGGATTGCTTTGGCTATTCCAACTCTTTTTTGGTTCCATATGAATTTTAGGATTCTTCCAAAATAATGATATCATGTCATTTGCAGCAACGTGGATGCTGTATGGAACTGAAGGTCATCTTAAGTGAAATAAGCCAAGTACAAAAAAGACAAATACGACATGTTCTCACTTATATGTGGGAGCTAACACATTTGATCATATGAAGGTAAAAAGTGGAAAGATAGATAACAGAAACTGGGAAGGGTGAGAGTGGGAGAATGAAGGGAACTGGGCTAAAGGGTGCAAACATACAGTATGACAGAAGGAATAAATTCAGTGTTTGATAGCAGAGTAGGGTGACTATACTTAACAAAATATATTGTACTTGAGTGATGGACACATCAAATACACTGACTTGATCACTACACATTTATATACATGTAACAAAATGACCTATTTATTTTATAAATTTATAAAAACAAAAAAGAAAAAGGAAAAACCTAATAAAAAGCATACATATCTTATTTATTAATTATCCTGTTTCTTAATTTTCACATTTACCAAGGACAGAATAAAAAAATTATAGCTAAAGCTATTCTAGCTCTTAGACAACTTTTTAATTCTGAGTGTTTTGAAATGAGAAGTATTTCTATCAGTGGAAGCAGAAGACATCTCATCCCCCTCTCAGGAAATCTTAAAGAAAAGCATATTGGATCTAGAAGGATTCAAACAACCAGTCTGGGAACGAGTCGGGACTACATGATCTCCCATCCAAGTACTAACCAGGCCCGACCCTGCTTAGCTTCCAAGATCAGACGAGATCGGGCGCGTTCAGGGTGGTATGGCCGTAGACTACATGATCTCTATATATTGTCCATTGGTCCTTCTGAAACAACTGGTGCTCAGTGATCCATGCCAGTGGAGGAAAGCTAAATGGCTCACAACTGGGTGAAATGGCATTGGGTAATAGATTCAAAAAGTAGCAAAAGATGCTATTGTGCAACTAATGGTGGGCTCTAATAACAAACTCTAATTATCAGTAGCAGGATAAGAGGTGACTGTATTTCCATGATTGTGTTGTTTTCTACTGACCAAAAACTTCATGGCATGTAAAACCACACAAATTTATTATCTTACAGTTTTGAAAGTCAAAAGCTTAAAATCCAAGTGTGAGCAGTAGTGTGTTCCTTTTGCAGACTCTAGGGGAGAGTTCATTTCCTTGCCTTTTCTGGATTCTGGAGGCCACCTGCATTCCTTGGCTCATGGCCCCATCCCCTATCTTTAAAGCCAGTAGTGTAATACCTTTCAATCTCCACTCCCTGTTTCCCTCCTGCCCCCTTCCCCCCCAACCCCGCTCCCACAACTGTCACATCTCCTCCTACTCTGATGCTCCTGCCTCCTTCCTATAAGAACACTTCTGATTACACTGGAACCACCTGGATAATGCAGTATAATTTTCCCATCTCAAGAGCCTTAACTCAAATCACACCTGCCAAATCCCTTTTGCTCTGTGAGGCAACATGTTTACAGCTTCTGGTAACTTGGAAAGGGATTGTGAGGGCATGTGCATCTTTGGGGAGGGCCATTATTCTGTCTATCACAATAACTCTTTTATTGACAGTGAAAAATAACATCTAGAATGTAGAGGTAGTATTTACTTGTGGCTGATTAATATTACTACATAGGGCAATGTAAATGCAAATGAATAGAACAAAAATGCTTGGAATCCGTAGCACTTTGCTGTTTTCAAAATATTTTAGGATATTTTGCTACCTTTCAACAATTCTAACAAGTACACAGAAGAGGCAGTGTTACCTCCACATTGCAAATGTGAAAAGGGAGACTCAGCAAAGTGAATTGCATTAAGTCACATAGGTTACCTAATACCTGCCCTGTAATGCCCAACCAGCTGGATTTCGACTGTGTATTGAAGCATTCCCAAGAGATTTATCAGAATTAAATCAAAACAGAAAATGCAAACCAGGGTTTTTCACACGAGCTATTCTAATATTACATTTGAGACTCCACTTATTTGAATTTAAAATGTCAACTTAAAAGAAAATTACTATTTTTATTTCCTTGGTTCCTGACACCAGAAGTGGTGTGTGTGTATGTGTATGTCTGTGTGTATGTGTGTGTGTCTATGTGTGAAACTGGTAAAAATTTAAAAATAGGGCAATGAAGCATAAATGTGCTTCATGGTTGAACCAAATGTCCTTTAAAGCAATTCCCAACCCTGGGATTCTAAATTTCCCAAGTTTGTTAGCCTTCTCTGTATGATGTATTAAGTAAGTACGTTAAGGATATTTAATATAACCAAATGTAACTAGATTTTACCTACTAGTCAATTATTTATTAAAAGCTTATAATTTAGAATACCCTCGAGTACAATTTCTAAATTAATTATACTTAGGGATTTTCTTCCTTGACCCATGTTTCTTAGTTTGTGCCTAAGATACTGAGAAATAAGATGTGGGTGGGCAACATCTTAAAGATTCTTGAAAGACTAAAATAAATAAAGGAAAATTTAATTTTCTGTTATGTGTGCCTATATGTGAAATCATCTAGGGATCATATAGTTAGTTAAGCTATAGTATTTATTTTTAATGGAAGGATAAAATGTGAATTTTTTTTGTAGAAAGTCTGTAAGGAGAAAATTACCTAAGTGAGTTTTAGGAAAATCCCCCTTAAAATATTGTTTGTTTAGGTGACTGTGATAGAAAAGCAAGAGTTTATGAAGGATATAACTAACAACCCTAACAAGTCTGAGAGCTTAGTATTCCTTTGGGGCTGGCATATTTAGAAGGCTTTTTAAAGGTAACAACGGTAGGCATATTTATTTGTACTTTAAAAAAATATGTATGTTGGAACATTGGGGGAAGGAAAGAGAAGAGAAGAAATGCTTCAAAATGGCTTGAGAGCAGGTGAATTATTGTATTGTATTTTATTTTATTTTATTTTATTTTTCTTTGAGACAGAGTCTTGCTCTGTCACCCAGGCTGGAGTGCAGTGGCACTCTCTTGGCTCACTGCAACTTCCACCTCCTAGGTTCAAGTGATTCTCCTGCTTCAGCCTCCCGAGTAGCTGGGATTACAGGCACCTGCCACCCAGCTAATTTTTGTATTTTTACTAGAAATGGGGTTTCACCGTCTTGGTCAGGCCGGTCTTGAACTCCTGATCTCAAGCAATCCACCTGCCTCAGCCTCCTGAAGTGCTGGGATTACAGGCGTGAGCCACCGCACCCAACCTGAGGGCAGTGTGATTTCTGTAATTCTCTATCCTTAAAGCCATTTTGTCCTACTCTTATTTCCAAGACCTCTCTCTCTCTCTCTCCATCACACACACACACACACACACACACACACACACACACACACACAATATCAGGTAGTATATGTGTGCTGTTGAAGAGAGTAGCTTTATTACAGTACCGTGCCTTTGTTCTGTGTATGTAAAGATACTTTAGGTCCAGATCTGTGCAGTGGTGAGTTGGTAATGGAGATAAGAGCTTATGTGATTGGATAGAGGCGGGCTGATGAAGGTGAAGCAGGAAGTAAGGACTGTGCTCAGAGGAATGGTTTGGTTTGGTTTGTTTTTAAGGATTTTGGGGGTCAATTTCCTGCATCTTTTACTCTTTAGTATACATTTTCATTAAGATTTATAGAGCATTACAAATTATTTCTCTCATGAAAAGGGAAAAACATATATAAATCATAAAAGTAGAGATGTCTGTAAATTCCAGTCCTAAGTATATCAAAATCATAGCTTCTGTACCTTAGAATTGGAGAACAGAATGAGCACTGAAAATATTCATGGATCGCCTGTGGAATTGGTAATTTACAGTTACTCTCTTTACATTCTAGGCAAAGTTGACCTATTTAGAATGACAGTCACAATTTCCCCGTGACTATATTCCTATCTCTTAATGTTACACTGACATACATATAATCTATAGGGCAACAAAGATGCTTAGTAAAGTTCAATATTCTTAAAATGATCAGATTTAAAATACCATCTATCCTTGCCATATTGTTGCAGAGATATTGAGAGCTGCCTCTGCAATAGCTATGGTACAGTTTTAAGCAGTGGTTTTAAAAATTAATAGCTAGCATTTATTAAGAGCTTACTGTATGACATTGTTATTATCAGACAGTACTATCAGACACTGTTCCTAATCATTTATATATGTTACCTTATTTGTTCTTCAACCTTATATATGTCATCGTTTTATTATCTCCCTTTTACTAGTTAGGAAACTGAGGTATAGAACGTTTACGGTCACACATCTTAGGAGAAGGAGACCTGGGATTCCCACCTAAACAGTTGGGCTCCTGAGCTCACACTCTTAATTGGCATGTTAGATCCAAACAGGTTATAGAACTTCTAATCACAACTCATTTATTTTCTCAGTTATAAAACCAAATAACATGAAAAGTTCTTCAGTTTTATTCTTGATAAAATTTGCATAAGTGCATACTAGAAAGCATAATCCATTTATTCAGTGAGCTGCCCAGGAAAGGCTTGACACCCACCTTGCAATCATGGTCTGAGTTGTTATTAACTAGAATATTAGTTATAAAAGTTCTAAACAATATTTTATGAGATGACTACTGGAGATAGCCCCTTGTTGAAGTGTGGCATTCAACAAATAGCATAGCATCTAACTGAGAGCTGTGATCTTTACAAATGCCCAGGTGGGGTAGGTGATATTTATACATTGAACAGTGATAGCAGACAATGGATTCTTGATTTGAAAGTTGATATCTGGAGTGATATGGAACAAAGATCTTTAAGAAATGATGCCTGAATTAATTTTAAGATGTCCTCTTTTTTTTAACTCTAAAATACACTGTCTCCTGAGTTAACAAGAAATTTATTCTTATCCTCAGCAGGAAAAAAATATTGTAACTAATCTTTTATTTCTAATTTTGACAAGTCACAAAAAGAATGTAATAATTGTACCAAGTGACCTAACTCCTACATCAAAAATGCATATGTCAGTCTGAGCAATAATTGCACTGTTGCAAATTTGTAAATTGTATCAAACTCCTCTTATTGTAACAATCTGTGCAGAGTCATTCACATCTATGCATATACTCATTTCAGTTTCTAGCAGGCAAATAAATGAATTTAAATGGAAATGCTACATAGACTGCATTGTAGCTTAAAAATTGGATAATAACTGTTTTGCCAAGAGAAATACATTTTAGTTTTAGTATCAGCTGTATTTTAAAATATTTCTTATTAAATACATTTTAGAGGTGAGTGCATTTGTTTTGTAATATAAGTGCTCTAATGTTGTTTTAAATCAAATATTAGTGATGCTGCAAATGTGTGCCATCTTAATCCTTCCCATGTATATTGTGGTTGTATGCATCTGCATGTGTTATTTTATTATTTTATTATTTTTTGAGATGGAGTTTCACTCTTGTCGCCCAGGCTGGAGTGCAATGGTGCAATCTCAGCTCACTGCAACCTCCACCTCCCGTGTTCTAGTGATTCTCCTGTCTCAGCCTCCCAAGTAGCTGGGATTACAGGCACCTGCCACCATGTCCAGCTAATTTTTGTATTTTATTTTATTTTTTTAATAGAGATGGGATTTCACCATGTTGACTAGGCTGGTCTCGAACTCCTGACCTATGGTGATCCACCTGCCTTGGCCTCCCAAAGTGCTGGGATTTTAGGTGTGAACCACCGCACCTGGCCATGTTATGTTTTAATACATGTGCTATGTTGCTAAATGGTTGGAAATACAAAAATGAGAATGATGTGTTGTAATAAGAGATCTGCCGTAGTATACATCATGCTTTTCCACTTTGGAATTTTTATTGTATATTTTCACCTAGGCAAAAATAATTTCAACCATTAAAGTGGGCATAAAAGCAACAGTTACTTTTAGAAATTTACTCTCTTCAGTTGCTGGACTGGTTTGGTCACTTGTTAGACTATACAAGTGATAAATTTACTGGATGAATTATAGTCATTATAACCTCATTATTTTAAAAAAATTACAAAGTTCGTAACTGTGCCTCACATTTACTTTACTCTTTCAAAATCTCACATAATAGCACTCATTGCTTCAAGGGTTTTTGAGATATGCTACGACTCTTTAGAGATCTATGACTAAAAAGTCCTATTGAAAATATTGCCTGTACTCAGAAGGTAACCACCATTCATTGCCTCTAGTAAGTATAGGACGTTTGGTAGCTAATGAATGTAGGTGAAAAATGCCATTGTGATTAAAAAACAAACTTGGATAACATTAAAAGAAAAAAAAGAAGAGAATAAGGAACTAAAAGAAGAATCACTAAAATCAATGTATTATTAAGTTATCGTGTTCATCATTTCCACCTAAATCTAACCTAAAACCTTTTCCAGGAAGTATTTCCCATTTTGTTTAATTCCATATCATTCTAATTTGTAATCATTTCAGCACAGATAAAATTATAGTTATCTTATTAGTGTAGACCTTTTCATATCATGCCTTATGAAAGTTTCCTTTGGTGTATGTACTGCCATTTTAAATAAGTTAGAAACTCCCTGGGGATAGGTCTGATGCATAATGTAAGGTGAAAGGATGCCTGAAAGGCCTTTCAGTGCTGAGATTCTAGGAGGGTAGAGTACTGGATTTCTCTCCAGTTCCAGCCCACACTCCACAAAATGCTATACTATTTGAAGGCAGAGACTGTTGATCTTATTCACTGAAGTATTCCCGTGTCTAGCATTGTGCTCTGCACTTAGTTGCTGCTCAATAAATGTTTGCAGACTGACAGACTGACGCATGGTAGATGTAAATGTTACCAGCTCTCTGCAGTGCAGCACATTGACCTTCCCTAGTCCTATCCAAGAAGTAGATTCTAGACCGTATCATGTCATGTTATACTTTGCATATCTCTGTTAGCCAGGTAACAGGAGGTTTCTTTGTATTTGACATACCTGCAAACTTGGGTGGGCAGCAGAGAACCACAGCATAGAGGACTGAGGAAGAAGACGTCTTGCAGAAAGCACTGGGTCCAGTGGACTGCTGTTGTCTTTTGCTCGCTGTGTGGCTTAGAAAGCAAAAGGGGATCCCAGACACTGTGCACAATAATGGTGTGAACTCAGCTAAGGGGGATTGGAGCAGATGATGGCCAAATCTGAAGGCCAGCAAGTGGGGAGGGGGTTCCAGCCATGGGGCTTCTGTCCCAAGAAGGACACTCTTCCCTGGAAAGGGACCCAGTAGGAACCAGCAAGAGACCCAGGCTACAAAAAGAAACCATGTAGGTTTTCAACAAGAAAAACCGTGTAGGCTTTGAACCAGGAAAACAACAACAACAACAACAAACTTACTGTAAAACCAGGAGAACATGGCAGCAATCGGGAATCATGGAGAGAGGCCAAGATCCAGTCACCTGAACTGGGACACTGAGTTACATTAATGACAGCAGCTAGCCATGGAGTCCAAGAACTATTGATCTCAAGCAGCATCAGGCTGTCCTACCACAGGATGAAATTGGTGTTCTGAACTGCTCAATGGTGTTACCGTTGAGAGGAGAAGGAATAGAAAGGCTGTGGAGAAGACTGGGCCTGATACAGTTCACCTTTTCTATCAAATACACTAATTTCGGGATACTGTTTGAACAGGTGCTCACAGAGAAGATTTGCAACCTGGTATATGAGGCACTAAAACCACACTATTATTGTTGTTATTATTTAACTGCTGTTGACTATGCATATCTAGAGAAGCTGTTTGCAAGGTAACAATGTGTCTGTGTCTGCTTGGATCTTCACACTAACTCTCTGAGGAAAGAAAGTATTTTAATCTCCATTTTATAGATAAAAAGAAAGGCACAGTAGGTAAAATGACCTGGTAAGAATCACAGGCTGGCTGGGCGCAGTGGCTCACGCCTGTAATCCTAGCACTTTGAGAGGTGGAGGCAGGTGGATCACGAGGTCAGGAGTTCGAGCCCAGCCTGGCCAGCATGGTGAAACCCTGTCTCTACTAAAAATACAAAAATTAGCCTGGCATGGTGGTGCGCACCTGTAGTCCCAGCTACTCTGGAGGCTGAGGCAGAAGAATTGCTTGTATCCGGAAGGCGGAGGTTGCAGTGAGCTGAGATCATGCCACTGCACTCCAGCCTGGGTGACAGAGTGAGATTCTGTCTCAAAAAGAAAAAAAAAAAGAAATCACGGGCTTCGTAAATGGCAGAGCAGGAATATGAATCAAGGTTTTCTGATTCTGCTTTCTTTGATGCTTCTCCACATAGTAGGGAATTAAATAATGCTGGTGAAAGCAAATTATAATTTGAATTTGATTTCAGTTTTTCAAGTCACTTCTTTCAGACTTATTTCTTTTGCTAGTTCTAGCAACCTGAAGGTTAAGCAAATCTTTTTTTTTTTTTTAAGTGTGTTTGTGGGGAATATATTCTTATCTAACTTTCATGTACATGCCACAAATAATAGTAACAGCTTAAACTTTTATGAGGTTTACTCTGTTTGTTTAACAATCATAACACATTGAAGACCTGTAGCACAGAAAGGTTAAGAAACTTGCCCAAGATCACACAACAAAAGATGACAGAACCAGGAGGAAAATCCAGTCAATCTGGCCCTAGAGCCCATGTTTCCAATCACTACATGATACTGTCTCTCATTCTATGATGATATCAATTTGCAAAGCTGTAGGAATTTCACACATGGCTACCAGAAGAAACTATTTTCTTATGTAAAATAACAGAAGCCAACTTAAGATACTTTTTATATATAATGATTTTGAGTATCTACCATTTACTGATTTCTTCAGAGTGGGCCTGGTTCCTGCATATTCCATCTGGTGCTTGAACATCTTAAACATTTTTGGATAAATCTTAGTTTCTTAAAACAAAACAACACAGAACATTTTGAATATTTGCAGATTGCTCGGTGAAGTTGTTAGGTCTATCTTATCTCTGCTATTGCTGGCTTTTGGCTGGGTTTTTAATTAAAACTCAATATAGACTATATTACTTATACAGTCATGGAATACAGAAAACAAATGTGATATGTTAATGAGCACAGCATGGCAGCTTGATAAAATGAATCTGTGGCACAAAATAATTTAAATGAGGACACATGGACAATTAAAATCTAATCAAATGCTTATAATTAATATCACATAGCTGGAATGATGTTGAAGATATTGACTCAGAGACATGTACTTATGTAATTCCATCCCAGGTATTGAGTTGATTTTATTTTCTCTGACAATGCCGGAGTATAGTAATCAGGGAAACGTTCACCAGAAAGTAAGTGATAACTGAGCAATAATCTCATACTTGGGCACACCTTTGAGGATGCTTCTTTAGGCTTCTTGCCGTCTACCACCCTGGGGTTTGCAGCCATGTATTCATTCAACAAATAGACTGCAGCATATGTATAATTGGCAAAGAGTCCCCCATCCTCTTGGCTGAGTTAGGCAAGACTTCTGGCTACTAGGCCAACTGCCCATTCTCTTGAAAGAAACTGTTGGTATCAACTCCACCATGCTTGGACCAGTTAATGCATGAAATGTACGGACCAGACCCTTCCTATCACCCCCATGACGTCGAACATCTCCTTGCCATTTCTCAACATTTCCTCTCCTGCTCTGGAACGGCCACTCATCAAGCTCTCCTCTATCCTTGTCCTCTTCTTTAAGCGGTCCCTCCAGCTTCTTGCTTTATTTGAAGACTCCCTGTCCCCCAAGGTCAGCCCACTTTCTCAGCAGCTGTGTCAAGTGCTGTCTCTTTTCTCCTTCATCTTCCAGGGGAAGAAGCTTTTTGTCCCTGTGGTTTCCCATTGTTATTTCAAGATCGATTCCTCTGCCTTCTTTTAAAATTCTTAGCTCCTTTGAAGTTAAGACCCTCCAACTATATCACCACAACATCAGCCCACATCCCAGTCAATTCCTCTCATCCATCTAAGACTTTGGAAACTTGATCTTGGCCCTCAGCACTGCCATCATCAGGGGTGACTCCAGTCCGTCTGGGCTGTGTAGCCAACACTGGACTGGTGGATCCTGCCAACTGTTGGCAGGTGACAGTGTAACTGACACTGGCCTGGTGGATCCAGCCAACACTGGCCTGGTGTATCTGCACTGACCATCTCTCCTCCACAGTCCACCACCTAGTTCTTGCTGCTACTCCACAATTGCTAATTCAGGCAGTAATTGCTGCTACTCCACAATTGCCAATTCAGGCATCCCAGTGCTCTGACATTTACTCCTTTCCATTCATTTTGCTCGTTCATTTACATCCATTTCAACTGTCCTTTGACCTGATGAAAACCACTGACCCCTCCAGTTTCCCAGTTCTTCAGCTTGCCCCCTCCTCACCTTATTCACCTCAGATTTCATAGTCACAAGTTCTACTGTTGAGCAGCTGTTTAAGACAGGGGACTAACAAACTGTCCTAATAAAACCGCATAGAAGAGGGAAGGGGCTGTTCCTCCTGAAAAAATTACAGTATTTTGCCAAAAGATGGGAGCAGGGATGGCAGGCAGGCCAGAACCACCAGCGACCACCCTGAGTTCTTCGGCAAAATTTTGAAAGATTGAGTTATTTGGATTATTTAAGTTATTTGGCTGCTTTCCTTTTAATGTTCCACCTAAATGTATATGCTGCCTCTTTCCAAATGAAGCCAGAAATCTTGGCTCAAAGTTCTCATACAAAAAAAGCTTCTACTTTGCTATACACACAGGCACTCTGTGTTCTCCAAAATTCAAATGACTGAGGATATTCTTTCTTAAGGCTGAGAAAACATATGGACGAAAGTATGCTGCTTCTCATCGTCTGTAGCCTCTTGACAAGACATCTGTTGCAACAGTTTTTGTTCTTCGATCATGGACGGTTGTTTGCCAATTGTTTTCATAAATATTAATCTTTGAAATCTTGACTGACATACAAGTTGTTCTTTTTGGATTCCTTTCTCCTTTTCTTATTTATGTGCACCATCTTTAAATGATTGTGCCACAGTACAACAACAAAAAAAGATTTTCTTATGAAAAATTCTTATTTTAAAAGTGGAAGCCATATAATGTCTAATTCGAAAGCTTGTGATTTTTTTTCTTTACATTTGAAATCTCCTTTTTCTTTTGCTCAGCTAAATTTATTCCATTGGAATGATGCTTCTGCATTAATTTTGCAAAAATAATTCTTTTACTTCAGCTCTTTCAATTACCCAAGGAAGACATCTAAGCTCAACTTCCACAAGTACTTGACTGATTTAGTCCCAAGGTAGATAACTGTTTCTTCTTTCTGTGAAGCTATAAACTTTAGAACCGAATAATTATTTTGAATTGGACAGTGATAGCCAAGGTGTTCTCCAGTGGTATTTGATGCATCTTAATTTCTAATCACACTTTTTCATGGCAAGATAATTGAAACATCTGTAATGGAACATACAATATTGTCCACCAATGGGTATTACTTAGTGACATTGATAAAGTTTTATTGGTCTTCTGCGACCTCTACCATACTCTAAGTAGAACATATGGAGCATTTTAAATGCCATATATGGCATTTTTGGAATCATTTTTATTACGTATAGTAGTTCCTGATTTATTTTAATGTTACCTCTAGGAATAAGTAATTCAGCATATTTTAAATTGTTCCAATTATTGCTCAATTAGTAGAACAACTTTTATGGACACGATTGTACATGTTTATGGGGTACTGTGTGATATTTTGATACATGTTTATGTTACATAAAAATCAAATTAAGGTTTTCAGCATATCTATCACCTCATACATGTATCATTTATTTATGGTGAGAACTTAAAAAATCCTCTCTTGTAGTTATTTTGAAATATGCAGTAGAATTAACCATAGTCACCTTGTTGTGCAATAGAACACCAGAACTTATTTCTTTTAATAAAACAATTTTTAACCTTAAAAATGAAAAATGCTTCATGCAGATATTGATCTTAACCCTGTTAGCAAAGAATCCTCAGTTCATGTGAAGCTAATGATGCAAAATACAGCAGGTGACTAATTTTGAAAGACTATTTGATTACAGTGCCATAGTGTCTTTTCTTCCTTAGTAAACCACCTGTTCAGCATCTAAACTAGGGACAATTCCTTAAGTGTTCAACATTTAAACTAAATAATGTTCGACATTCCTTAAATCTAGGTGTTCAATGTATTTTTTAAAAATTTACATCATAAAATCATGAGAGGGAAGCTCCATTCTCTGGTTTTCATGAAGCTTTGGGTTTTCTTTTGCTTTTTCTTTATTTTTTTAGAGTGAGAATACTCCATTGTTAAATGAGAGTTAATAAATTGGAAAATATACTAACTCATTGATAAGTGATGAAATTTCTATGTCTTCAGTTTTATCTGGATCATGTGAAATTTATGTTTAGAATAGAAGAGATTTTTTTTTTTTTTTATACATCTTTTACTCTCTTCGAGGGCCATATCAGGGATTAGGAATTTATCTCTTAGTTGAGATCAAACCATTTCCTCTGAGATCTATTGGCAAGTGTCATCTCTCTTTCACAGCTGCCATTTTTCTGAAAGCAAAATGAAACTCACATGTTTGCATACCATTTTGCTGATTCTTGCCAAGAATACTTCCTGGAAAAAGCATGCTGAATATTTCTGCAGTGCTTCAATTTTAGGAAAAAAAGGGAATATTACAAAAATTTGGAACTATCCCATGACAGAGCCAGGAGCTGAGGAGCAGATGAAGGACCTACTTCTGGAAGGCCACTGACGTGATGGCTGGTGTCTCCACGGGGTTAGGAGAATGGACGTGTCAAGCAGTGGCCCTGTGGATCAGGGATTAGATGCCAGGGAGAGGATTACTTGGAGAAAAGGCTGGGCTGACTTGTATGGCTCTAGTCAGATAACTGACACCTAGGGGGAATCTGCCATGTATTGTATCATCTTCTGTGGGAAGGCACAAAGGAAGGAAATGATGCCACCTGTATTAGTTTGTAGGGCTGCCATCACAAAGTCCCACAGATCACGTGGCTTAAACAACAGAAATCCGTTTTCTTATAGCTCTGGAGGCTGGAAGTCAGAGATGTAGGGGTCAACAGGTGGTTTCCTTCCAAGGGCCAGGAGGGAAGGATCTGTCCCAGGTGTTTCTCCTTGGCTTGTAGATGGCCACCCTCTCCTTGTGTCTTCATATTATTTTCTTTCTATACGTGTGTCTGTGTCCAAATTTCCTCTTCTTATAGGGGCACTAGTAATATTGAATTAGGGTCCACCCTAATGACCTCATTTTAATGTAATTACCTCTTCAAAGATCTTATTTCTGAATATGGTTATATTCTAAGGTGCTGCGGGTTAAGGTGTAATTCAGCCCATGACATGTCTTTAATTTTTTCATAGATGAGATGTGCAAAGGTTTTCTGTGTATGCTTCTCTTGTGCTCGTTTTGTTGAGGGCAGCCACAATGCACCGAGCAGCTTGTAGGCATCTACAAACAAATTTAGGAAGTGATTTCTAAACACTATTGGTTAAGTCGATCTAAACCCACAGAAGAAAAAGAAAAGAGGTTTTTCTCTTGTTTCCTATCTTAGGTTAAGGTTGAAAAAAACCAGTTGATTGGAATAAAAACTCAAGTGATAATTACAACCAAATACATACTTTTTTTAAGCAGAAAGTCAAAACATCGTATAGACTGGTTCCAAGATAAGTGGAAAAATTTGAAAATTTGATAGCAATGTGCTTGTGGTGGTTTTTAGCCTTGGGCTGACTCAAATATAGAGTCCAGTTTCTTACCGAGCACTTTTTGACTGTGTTTCAGCATGATCATGAAGAATGCACATTTTCAATAGGATCTTTGGGGTTTTCTATTTGCTACAAATTAAATTAAAGAATTATTCTGGGCTGGGCATGGTGACTCACCCCTGTAATCCCAGCTCTTTGGGATGCCAAGGCGGGCGGATCACCTGAGATCAGGAGTTCGAGACCAGCCTGGTCAACATGGTGAGACCCCGTCTCTACTAAAAATACAAAAATTAGCTGGGCGTGGTGTTGGGTGCCTGTAATCCTAGCTTCTCGGGAGGCTGAGATAGAGAATCACTTGAACCCAAGAGGTGGAGGTTGCAGTGAGCCAAGATTGCGCCACTGTACTCCTGCCTGGGCAACAGCAAAAACTCTGTCTCCAAAAAAAAAAAAAATTATTCTGGAATATCATTTCATCAATTCATCATTACAGTCCATAGTGTGCAAAATACTCACTTAAAATATTTTATTGGGGGCTGGGCACAGTGGCTCATGCCTGTAATCCCAACACTTTACAAAAAGTTATTTAAAAAAATTAGCTGGGCATAGTGGCACACACCTGTAGCCCCAGCTACTTAGGAGGCTACGGTGGGAGGATTGCTGGAGCTTGGGAGGTTGAGGATGCAGTGAGCCATGATTGTGCCATTGCACTCCAGCCTGTGCAACAAAGTGAGACCCTGTCTCAAAAAAGAAAAAATATTTCATTGAAAAACTCCTTTTCTGGAGGAGTGTTTTATACTGTTTACAAGTTTTTATAAACCACACCTACACAATTTTGCTATTTGTTTTGGCAAGTGGCCAGTTTTTAAAATTTTGGTGGTTGCTTTTAATATCTACCTAAAGATAGAGTGAATTTTACAGAACATAACACAAACAAAAACTCTACTTTTAGCCTATGATACAGCCAAGCCTCAATGACTTATTCCTTGCACCTGTATGTGGGAGATAACAATGAAATAATAAATTTTCATTATTTTAAGAAAGAAAATGACTCGTGTCATAGTATTACTTTTGTAAATATGCTTTTACAAATATCTTATCATTTTAAGATTTGTTTTTAAATCTTAAAAACAGTTATAGAATGCTTTTTTGATATTTAATATTTTAAGAAAATATTACCATATTTTCTGATGTGTAAAGTTTTCCTACTTCTAGTATATTTTAACCAGTTCTCTTATGCCAATCAAAGGAGAATATGGAGTATCAGAAAAATAAGCTTCAAGATAAACTCACAGTAATTCCTTCTGCCCTCAAGCAAGTATCTATTCCATATCTAAATTAAGATGATTGATCATTTTTTGTTTTGGTGTTGGTATAATCTTTCTTGTGAGGTTCTGAGTGGTGGGGTACTTCACTGACTGTACAGGAAAAGGAAATTTTCTTGAATCATTCAGATATACACTTATGTGTGTGTGTGGTGTGTGTGTGTGTGTGTAAATACAGTAAACATGAAGCATAGAACATGGTAGAAAATCAGAGGTGTATGTGAGAAAATATCACCTGTTAAAAATCTGAGATACATCATCCTGGAAGTGAAGAGGCAATCTAATCTGCACAAGAATAACAGTTGTCAGGGCATTGCTTTAGATGGATCACAAAGCTAAGACGAATGAAAAAATCAAGGAGCATTTTAAAAAGCCACTATTTATACTTGTCTGCTGCTGAATTTCTCTACAATTAGCTTCTGCTCCAGTTTATTACACATGACCGGTGTTATGTGATAAATGAATGTTTAAAAATGAGTTATAGACTTTAATGTGAAAATCTTTTGTCTGATTTTATTGTTCACTGCTGTTACCCTCAGTACATTTATTGAAATGTCTTACACGCTTTAATGCTGTAGTGTGTTATGCGTGTTTGTACTTCTCACTGCCTCCGATATTTTAGTGGGCAGAATACAATGAGGTGCATTAGGAAAGCCCAGTGAATATTTATGGTAATCCAAGGGAACCAGACACAGAAATGGACTTGCTTGGTTCCCAGACCTCTATCTTTTATCTTACTCTTAAGGGTATTTAAGATAAAAACAATTTACTGTAATTGATTTATTTTACCAAATCTACTTAGCATTCAGTGGCTATATCCAAATCTAAAAATATTGATAGTTCAGCACTAAAAGTGGGTTTAAATTTAATCACAGAAGAGTTTAACTCTGAAAAGATTTATGACTTATTTTGGGCTTTTTTTCTGTCATCAATTCTTCTTTGCTGAATGTAATTTTTATGACTTCATATTTACAAATTAGACAGCTGCATTAAGAGAACTCAAAATGACAAAAGAAAGTAGTTCTGGAAAGAATTATTTTTTTTTTCTGAATGTATTGGTACAATCCTATGTAGATATACTACAGTGTTTGAGAAAGCTACATAAACATGGCCTTTCTACCTACAACCACATTCATAGTATTTAAGAACCCAGTAGGGGAGAATTGAAGGCTGAGGCTGACTTCAGAGAATCCTACACTAGGCAGAGTTCCTGGAGTTGGAAGTCCAACGCAGGATACCTTATGTGTACAAATAATAGCTGTCTTGATTCTAGTAGTTCATAGCCCCAGTTGGGGAGCCAGAGAACAATGGTCTTCTTCCTACATTTACTTCTGACCATCAAGAAAGTAAAAATCTCCAGGATTCATGGGGAAAATGGTCCTCAGTGAACAGTATCATCAGAAGATGATGACTGTTGGCAACACAAACAATGAATTTTCCAAAATATAGACACAGACACAAGAGAACAGTCCAAATAATTTCAAGTATTCTGTGGCTTCTGGGCCTGTCTTTTTGGACTTCAGGTGTAGAAAATTCCAGAAAAAGTGCTTGAGATGTTAGCTGGTTTTCTGACCCCATACGAATGAGAAAGCAAAGTATCATCTGTAGTTTCTTGACTATATACAATGATTTAAAATGAACTTGGTCAATCTGGCTCCGTACACAGACCAAATATGGCATTTAAAGTAACCTCAGACCGTGTTTAGAGTGCTGGTCTGGGACACTGGGGCCCTTGCTACATCACGTATTGGCTGTGGGATCCTAGGACTCTTGGCTCTAACGTACATCATCTGTTAAATTAAATTAAAATCCCAATTGAGCCAGGTGAGCTTTTGAGGTCTGTATCCTGATTCTCTGATCTCCTTCTGTCTTATGGATTTAGATTCTTAATGGGACTACAAAGCATATAAATTCCTTTTCAGAAATATAGGAGGTAGACTTAAACTGCAAAAATAAAAATTTGATTAAATGCCTACCATGTGCCAGGAGCTATGCCAGTTACTGAAGATACAGTTGTGAAAGAAAACAAGCCAGAATGAAACGGCAAGGTCCATTCTTATATTGGAGCTTACATTCTGGAGAGGGAGCAGATAATACGTAAATAGATACACAAATACACGTCAGGAAGGGGTAAATGCTGTGATGAAAAATGCACTAGCCATCATGTATTGAATCTTTATAGGTACCAGGAATCATTTTAAGGATGTTAGAGGTGCTTTATATAGAGATTTAATCCTCACATTTCAACATCCATTTTACAGATGGAAAAACTGAAGTTTAGAGAGGTTTGGTTATTTTACTTGTTCCAGGTCCCACAGACAGAACCAGCCCGTGACGCAGCTGGCATTAGAACCCAGGCAGTGTGGTTTTAGGATCTTTAATATAAAACTATTCTGCTACCTGTCTCAGGATAAAAGGAGAGCAAGAAGGCTGAAGAGAAATGGGGTTTGTGTTTTGTATGGGGTGTTGAGAGAATGCCTCTTTGACAGGGTCCTGTGTGGCAGAGACTGAGCAAGGCCACGCAGCCATCCTGGGCAGAGGAGACAGCACACACCCAAAGATCTGCATTAGCAGCTGGATTCCTGGTTTGAGAATCAGCAAGGAAGCCAGTGTGGCTAGAAAGGGTTCAGTGACAGGTAGCACTAGGCCATGAGATCAGAGCAGTGGGAGAAGGGGCTGGATCATATAGGCCCTTTGTAGGATATGGTAAGACTTTGGTGTTGTCTCAGTTTCTAAGCATTAGACAGAAAGCCATTGGAAGGTTTGAGTATAGGAGTGAGTGAAATCTGATCTATGATTAACAAAGACTACTGTTTCAGCTTAAGTGTAGCGAGTACACTTAAGAGGGCAAGGGTGAAAGCAGAGATAATTTTTAAGAAGTGATTGCAGTTATCTAGGTGAGACATGATGCAGGCTTAACCTAGGGAGACAGTGGAGACAAGAAGTTGGATTCTGGATGTGGAGTGAAGTTTGAGTGGACAGTTTTTGAAGGTGAGGCTGAATGTGAGATAAAAGAGAACGAGGAGTCCAAAATGTCTCTAAGGATTGCAGCATGAGTAACTGGAAGAATGGAAGTGCCATTTGTTGTAAAAGGGAAGATGAAAGGAGGAACCTCACCCACTCTGTGCCTCCAGTGCACAGCACAGCACAGCAAATGGGTTCAGTACGGAACTGAACTAGTTAGGCATGGAATTACTCCTATTCCTGCCAGGTCTCCTCAAACAAATACCAAAGTCCAGGACAGCGAAGTTTAGTGGAGAAACCTTGTTCCCCTTTGCATGATATTCTGAGCATCCCGATGACAGCAATGTCAAAAGGGGAAGTGCACTTTTAATTTGGAGGGAGATTGAATCTCATTTACAATAAACCTGAACATAAAGATGTAATCAACATTTCATTTTGGAAAAATTTAAAAGTTTTTTTTTTTGGGGGGGGGGATTTTTTTTTTTATTATACTTTAAGTTCTAGGGTACATGTGCATAACGTGCAGGTTTGTTACATATGTATACTTGTGCCATGTTGGTGTGCTGCACCCATCAACTCGTCAGCACCCATCAACTCGTCATTTACATCAGGTATAACTCCCAATGCAATCTCTCCCCCCTTCCCCCTCCCCATGATAGGCCCCGGTGTGTGATGTTCCCCTTCTCGAGTCCAAGTGATCTCATCGTTCAGTTCCCACCTAAGAGTGAGAACATGCGGTATTCGGTTTTCTGTTCTTGCGAGAGTTTGCTAAGAATGATGGTTTCCAGCTGCATCCACGTCCCTACAAAGGACACGAACTCATCCTTTTTTATGGCTGCATAGTATTCCATGGTGTATATGTGCCACATTTTCTTAATCCAGTCTGTCACAGATGGACATTTGGGTTGATTCCAAGTCTTTGCTATTGTGAATAGTACCGCAATAAACATACGTGTGCATGTGTCTTTATAGCAGCATGATTTATGATCCTTTGGGTATCTACCCAGTAATGGGATGGCTGGGTCATATGGTACATCTAGTTCTAGATCCTTGAGGAATCGCCATACTGTTTTCCATAATGGTTGAACTAGTTTACAATCCCACCAACAGTGTAAAAGTGTTCCTATTTCTCCACATCCTCTCCAGCACCTGTTGTTTCCTGACTTTTAATGATTGCCATTCTAACTGGTGTGAGATGGTATCTCATTGCGGGTTTGATTTGCATTTCTCTGATGGCCAGTGATGATGAGCATTTTTTCATGTGTCTGTTGGCTGTATGAATGTCTTCTTTTGAGAAATGTCTGTTCATATCCTTTGCCCACTTTTTGATGAGGTTGTTTTTTCTTGTAAATTTGTTTGAGTTCTTTGTAGGTTCTGGATATTAGCCCTTTGTCAGATGCGTAGATTGCAAAAATTTTCTCCCATTCTGTAGGTTGCCTGTTCACTCTGGTGGTAGTTTCTTTTGCTGTACAGAAGCTCTTTAGTTTAATTAGATCCCATTTGTCAATTTTGGCTTTTGCTGCCGTTGCTTTTGGTGTTTTAGACATGAAGTCCTTGCCCATGCCTATGTCCTGAATGGTACTACCTAGGTTTTCTTCTAGGGTTTTTATGGTATTAGGTCTAACATTTAAGTCTCTAATCCATCTTGAATTAATTTTCATGTAAGGAGTAAGGAAAGGATCCAGTTTCAGCTTTCTACTTATGGCTAGCCAATTTTCCCAGCACCATTTATTAAATAGGGAATCCTTTCCCCATTTCTTGTTTTTGTCAGGTTTGTCAAAGATCAGATGGCTGTAGATGTGTGGTATTATTTCTGAGGACTCTGTTCTGTTCCATTGGTCTATATCTCTGTTTTGGTACCAGTACCATGCTGTTTTGGTTACTGTAGCCTTGTAGTATAGTTTGAAGTCAGGTAGCGTGATGCCTCCGGCTTTGTCCTTTTGACTTAGGATTGTCTTGGCAATGCGGGCTCTTTTTTGGTTCCATATGAACTTTAAAGCAGTTTTTTCCAATTCTGTGAAGAAACTCATTGGTAGCTTGATGGGGATGGCATTGAATCTATAAATAACCTTGGGCAGTATGGCCATTTCCACGATATTGATTCTTCCTATCCATGAGCATGGTATGTTCTTCCATTTGTTTGTGTCCTCTTTGATTTCACTGAGCAGTGGTTTGTAGTTCTCCTTGAAGAGGTCCTTGACATCCCTTGTAAGTTGGATTCCTAGGTATTTTATTCTCTTTGAAGCAATTGTGAATGGAAGTTCATTCCTGATTTGGCTCTCTGTTTGTCTGTTACTGGTGTATAAGAATGCTTGTGATTTTTGCACATTAATTTTGTATCCTGAGACTTTGCTGAAGTTTCTTATCAGCTTAAGGAGATTTTGGGCTGAGACAATGGGGTTTTCTAAATATACAATCATGTCATCTGCAAACAGGGACAATTTGACTTCTTCTTTTCCTAACTGAATACCCTTGATTTCTTTCTCTTGCCTGATTGCCCTAGCCAGAACTTCCAACACTGTGTTGAGTAGGAGTGGTGAGAGAGGGCATCCCTGTCTTGTGCCAGATTTCAAAGGGAATTTTTCCAGTTTTTGCCCATTCAGTATGATATTGGCTGTGGGTTTGTCATAAATAGCTCTTATTATTTTGAGGTACGTTCCATCAATACCGAATTTATTGAGCGTTTGTAGCATGAAGGGCTGTTGAATTTTGTCAAAGGCCTTTTCTGCATCTATTGAGATAATCATGTGGTTCTTGTCTTTGGTTCTGTTTATATGCTGGATTATGTTTATTGATTTGCAAATGTTGAACCAGCCTTGCATCCCAGGGATGAAGCCCACTTGATCATGGTGGATAGCTTTTTGATGTGCTGCTGAATCCAGTTTGCCAGTATTTTATTGAGGATTTTTGCATCGATGTTCATCAGGGATACTGGTCTAAAATTCTCTTTTTTTGTTGTGTCTCTGCCAGGCTTTGGTATCAGGATGATGTTGGCCTCATAAAATGAGTTACGGAGGATTCTCTCTTTTTCTATTGATTGGAATAGTTTCAGAAGGAATGGTACCAGCTCCTTCTTGTACCTCTGGTAGAATTCAGCTGTGAATCCATCTGGTCCTGGACTCTTTTTGGTTGGTAGGCTATTAATTATTGCCTCAATTTCAGAGCCTGCTATTGGTCTATTCAGGGATTCAACTTCTTCCTGGTTTAGTCTTGGAAGAGTGTAAGTGTCCAGGAAATTATCCATTTCTTCTAGATTTTCTAGTTGATTTGCGTAGAGGTGTTTATAGTATTCTCTGATGGTAGTTTGTATGTCTGTGGGGTCGGTGGTGATATCCCCTTTATCATTTTTTATTGCATCTATTTGATTCTTCTCTCTTTTCTTCTTTATTAGCCTTGCTAGCAGTCTGTCAATTTTGTTGATCTTTTCAAAAAACCAACTCCTGGATTCATTGATTTTTTGGAGGGTTTTTTGTGTCTCTATCTCCTTCAGTTCTGCTCTGATCTTAGTTATTTCTTGCCTTCTGCTAGCTTTTCAATGTATTCACTCTTGCTTCTCTAGTTCTTTTAATTGTGATGTTAGAGTGTCAATTTTAGATCTTTGCTGCTTTCTCTTGTGGGCATTTAGTGCTATAAATTTCCCTCTACACACTGCTTTAAATGTGTCCCAGTGATTCTGGTATGTTGTATCTTTGTTCTCATTGGTTTCAAAGAACATCTTTATTTCTGCCTTCATTTTGTTATGTACCCAGTAGTCATTCAGGAGCAGGGTATTCAGTTTCCATGTAGTTGAGCAGTTTTGATTGAGTTTCTTAGTCCTGAGTTCTAGTTTGATTGCACTGTGGTCTGAGAGACAGTTTGTTATAATTTCTGTTCTTGTACATTAGCTGAGGAGTTCTTTACTTCCAATTATGTGGTCAATTTTGGAATAAGTGTGATGTGGTGCTGAGAAGAATGTATATTCTGTTGATTTGGGGTGGAGAGTTCTATAGATGTCTATTAGGTCTGCTTGCTGCAGAGATGAGTTCAATTCCTGGATATCCTTGTTAAGTTTCTGTCTCGTTGATCTGTCTAATGTTGACAGTGGGGTGTTGAAGTCTCCCATTATTATTGTATGGGAGTCTAAGTCTCTTTGTAAGTCTCTAAGGACTTGCTTTATGAATCTGGGTGCTCCTGTATTGGGTGCATATATATTTAGGATAGTTAGCTCTTCCTGTTGAATTGATCCCTTTACCATTATGTAATGGCCTTCTTTGTCTCTTTTGATCTTTGATGGTTTAAAGTCTGTTTTATCAGAGACTAGGATTGCAACCCCTGCTTTTTTTTGTTCTCCATTTGCTTGGTAGATCTTCCTCCATCCTTTTATTTTGAGCCTATGTATGTCTCTGCATGTGAGATGGGTCTCCTGAAGACAGCAGACTGATGGGTCTTGACTCTTTATCCAGTTTGCCAGTCGTGTCTTTTAATTGGAGCATTTAGTGCATTTACATTTAAGGTTAATATTGTTATGTGTGAACTTGATCCTGCCATTATGATATTAACTGGTTATTTTGCTCATTAGTTGATGCAGTTTCTTCCTAGCCTCGATGGTCTTTACATTTTGGCATGTTTTTGCAATGGCTGGTACCAGTTGTTCCTTTCCATGTTTAGTGCTTCCTTCAGGGTCTCTTGTAAGGCAGGCCTGGTGGTGACAAAATCTCTAAGCATTTGCTTATCTGTAAAGAATTTTATTTCTCCTTCACTGATGAAACTTAGTTTGGCTGGATATGAAATTCTGGGTTTAAAATTCTTTTCTTTAAGAACGTTGAATATTGGCCCCCACTCTCTTCTGGCTTGTAGAGTTTCTGCCGAGAGATCTGCTGTCAGTCTGATGGGCTTCCCTTTGTGGGTAACCCGACCTTTCTCTCTGGCTGCCCTTAAGATTTTTTCTTTCATTTCAACTTTGGTGAATCTGGCAATTATGTGTCTTGGAGTTGCTCTTCTGGAGGAGTATCTTTGTGGCGTTCTCTGTATTTCCTGAATTTGAGTGTTGGCCTGCCCTACTAGGTTGGGGAAGTTCTCCTGGATGATATCCTGAAGAGTGCTTTCCAATTTGGTTCCATTTTCCCCCTCACTTTCAGGCACCCCAATCAGACGTAGATTTGGTCTTTTTACATAATCCCATACTTCTTGCAGGCTTTTTTCATTTCTTTTTCTTCTTTTTTCTTTTGGTGTCTCTTCTCGCTTCATTTCATTCATTTGATCCTCAATTGCTGATACTCTTTCTTCAAGTTGATCGAGTCGGTTACTGAAGCTTGTGCATTTGTCACGTATTTCTCGTTTCATGGTTTTCATCTCTGTCATTTCGTTTATGACCTTCTCTGCATTAATTATTCTAGCTATCAATTCTTCCACTCTTTTTTCAAGATTTTTAGTTTCTTTGCACTGGGTACGTAATTCCTCCTTTAGCTCTGAGAATTTTGATGGACTGAAGCCTTCTTCTCTCATCTCGTCAAAGTCATTCCCTGTCCAGCTTTGATCCGTTGCTGGCGATGAGCTGCGCTCCTTTGCAGGGGGAGATGCACTCTTATTTTTTGAATTTCCAGCTTTTCTGCCCTGCTTTTTCCCCATCTTTGTGGTTTTATCTGCCTCTGGTCTTTGATGATGGTGACGTACTGATGGGGTTTTGGTGTAGGTGTCTTTCCTGTTTGATAGTTTTTCTTCTAACAGTCAGGACCCTCAGCTGTAGGTCTATTGGAGATTGCTTGAGGTCCACTCCAGACCCTGTTTGCCTGGTTATCAGCAGCAGAGGCTGCAGAAGATAGAATATTGCTGAACAGCGAGTGTACCTGTCTGATTCTTACTTTTGAAGCTTCCTTTCAGGGGTGTACTCCACTGTGTGAGGTGTGGGGTGTCAGTCTGCCCCTAGTGGGGGATGTCTCCCAGTTAGGCTACTCAGGGGTCAGGGACCCACTTGAGCAGTCAGTCTGTCCCTTCTCAGATCTCAGCCTCTGTGTTGGGAGATCCACTGCTCTCTTCAATGCTGTCAGTCAGAGTCATTTGCATCTGCAGAGGTTTCTGCTGCTTTTTGTTGTTGTTGTTTAGCTGTGCCCTGTCCCCAGAGGTGGAGTCTACAGAGACAGGCAGGCTTCCTTGGGACTGCTGTGAGCTCCACCCAGTTTGAGCTTCCCAGCCGCTTTGTTTACCTACTTAAGCCTCAGCAATGGTGGGCACCCCTCCCCCAGCCTCGCTGCTGCCTTGCTGTTAGATCGCAGACTGCTGTGCTAGCAATGAGGGAGGGTCCGTGAGTGTGGGACCCTCCCGGCCAGGTGTGGGATATAATCTCCTGATGTGCCCGTTTGCTTAAAGCGCAGTATTGGGGTGGGAGTTACCCGTTTTTCCAGGTGTTGTGTGTCTCAGTTCCCCTGGCTGGGAAAAGGGATTCCCTTCCCCCTTGCGCTTCCCAGGTGAGGCAATCCCTAGCCCTGCTTCAGCTCTTGCTGGTCGGGCTGCAGCGGCTGACCATCACCGATTGTCCGGCACTCCCTAGTGAGATGAACCCAGTACCTCAGTTGAAAATGCAGAAAACACCGGTCTTCTGTGTCGCTCGTGCTGGGAGTTGGAGACTGGAGCTGTTCCTATTCGGCCATCTTGTTCTGCCCCCCTGTAAAGAGTTATTTTAAGCACGTTTTCAGTGACCTGTGAAGAAATGGTATTTCAGTACAACTTCTTCCTTCAGGTTTTCATACTGATGGCCATTGTTATAAGGGGCTAAGAAAGATATGGCAGAGGACATGATAGGATAGAAACTATTTTTCTGGGATAAATGCAGTGTTCCTCGAACATACAAGTGCATTGAATCTTATATTTACTTTTGTAGCCCTAAACAAAAATCCAACATCCTTTGTGGTTCTATTTCAAACAATTTATTAGTGTTAGGGCTTGCAGAGGCCCCAAGGTAACATCCCTCTTTCAGGAGTTGGAACCATTGAAAGTCATAGGAGTCATTCAGGTTAAGATCAAAATGTCAGGTTCATAACTGGAATATGCAACTGGAAAACATGGCTTGAGATCTGTAGGTGTGTTTGCTAATATTTTCTCCCAACCTAATGGCAACCCCAGACTCTCCAAAGGGGCAAGCCTCTTAGAATATGGCAGAGAGCAGTTCAGAAGTCACCTGCGCTTGGGGTCAGGCAGAACTTGGGGAAGACTTTGCTAAGTATCTCTTATTCCTTCTTTCCAAACCACCGGTCACGTAAGGCACTTCTCTTTTCCAAGGGAGGCATGAGTGAGTGGGCAGAGAGAGGCCAAAGGTATCACTGGCCGAAGTTCCTCCACCCGTGGCATATGAGGTAAGGAGAAGGGCACTTCCCTACTGACCTTTCTCCATTGGGAGCTTTATCTCATTATGTAGTAAGTTGTCATTACATTTATCCATGTCAGGTTCATGTTTCTGTGGGAAATACTGTAGGTGCGGACTCCTTGCTTTATGGTATAGGAGAAGTATGTCTCAACTTGTTTTCCCACAGAGACATATCTGATGAATAACAAACCATCAGTAGTGGTATCTCCTTAGCTGCTACCACTAAACTGTGCATTACTTCCAGTTTCGCTGGTGCCAAATCCATTCTTTTCTCTGTGAGATTGAGAACTATTAATGTAGATATGTTTCAGTCAAGACTAAGGAATATTTCTATGAAATGAATATTTGGAATTGATTATCTCAACAAGTCTACCAGTATACCTGAACTGAAAGGGATTCCCCAAAATGCCAAATATTCAGCTATACCAGAACTCTACTGATTGGTGGTGTAACGTTTTGTAGAATTTTCAGAATTTGATGACACTTTTTGGCATTCTATCATCATCAACAACAGCAAACATTTATCAAAGGCCTTATTCCTACAAAGTGCAATGCCAAGTCTGAGGACACACTGAGAAGTATCAGTTGTCTGGACACAAGAAGTCTGTGCTCCAGTATAGAATATATGCCACATGGGTACATGTGAAAAGTAAATAATATAAATGTACCCTGTAGCACCTGCTGAGTGGATTACATCAGCATTACAGGCAGAATGTTAAGCCATGCACCAAAGACATTTTTGACAGGTTTGGGATGACTAAGCCATTTAATAGATCATTAGGGGCTGTTTGGTACTAGGATATTTCATAAAGAAGGTAGAAATTGAGCCAGGCTTCAGATATCCCAGGACTGAGTGTTTGGTTCCCTTGTCCACTCCATCTGCATTCCTCTTATTAATAAATAATATCACCATCCATCAAACTGCTTACCAAAACTTTAGGTGTCATTCTTGATTTCTCCTTATCTCTCGCCCCTTATGGCAAATGCATCAGCTAGTCTTGTTGATTTTACCTGTAAGTGTTTATTGAATACACCCAGCTGCCTGTCTGCCCTGCCACCCCCTTGTCTAAATCCATTATCCTGGTCCAAGAAACCATCATCTCCTGCCTAGACTACCACATGACCTCCTAACTCCTCTTCCTGATTTCAGTATTTGTAACCTCCAATCATTTTTTTTTTCCATAGAGTAACAGTTGTAAATAGTAAATCAGATAATGTCATTCTTCTTTAAAAAAAACCCTTTGATGTTTTTCTGTTGCTCTTTAAAAGAAAATGTACATTTCTTACCAAAATTATCAGGACCCTGCACAACACAGCTTGGGCCATCTTTTCAACCTCTTTCCCTTATTTTAGTATAATGTAGTCACAGTGGTGCCCTTCCTGTTCCTCAAACAGAATCACCTCTTTCTATGTAGAGGTTTTGCATTTGCTATTCCTTCTGCCTGGAATGCCATTCCCTTGGCTATTTGTGTGCCTGACTCCTTTTATATTTTTCAGGTCTTAGTCCTAATGTCACATTCTCAGCTTGACAACACTGTCTAACATAACTTCCCCCAGTTCTTCTCTATTACAACATCTTATTCATTTTTTTCATAGCAAATTTCAGAAAATGTACGTTTTTTTCTTATTTCCATGAGTCAGTCTTGTTTATCACTCTAGCTGCAGTGCATTTCACAGTTTATCACTAACTGATAAACACTTGTAAAATGAATAAATAGTGCAGCTGATATAAGCAGAGGGGAAAGAAAGGGGACATTCTCATCTGGGTGAGAGTGTGAGCAAAGAGCTGGAGACAGAGTGTGCATAGTATTGTAGAGAGCAATACCCGAGTTCTGCTCAAAGGACTGGAGGAGCCTAGCAGGAATGCTGGCAGTGGTGGCTTGGATTGGAGGTTGGGACCTGGGATTGAATTATAGTTACTGAAAGTGAGATAGTCTAATGGGTAGGTACAAATTGTGTTCAAAGAAGGAAACGAGAGAAGTATCATATTAAGCAGTAGGTCTGATAGGGTGAGCCCAAGGTTGCAGAGAGAAAAGATTAAATACTAAACAACATCAGGAAGGAACAGGGCATAGTAGGGAGAACAAGGGTATGTGAAAAATGTTTTGTTCAGGATGTGGTTTGTGAACAAGTCATCTAGAGTACTGTTCTTATTGAGAGCAATCCTATTTATATGGTGTGAAGTTTTGTTTCAGTAGTACTGATATATGAATTTGGAGAACAAAAACAAACATATAGAGAGGGTCTTAAAGTCAAAGCTGTATGGATGGAATTCACCTTACAGTCAGTCACCTTGAAGTTACTGAGGAAATATTTTTGGTCAAGGAGTGACTCTATAAGATTAATCCTGCTGTGATATTATTGGTTACAAATGCTGTAGGTAGAGATGCCAGGAGGAAAGGATTGTAACTGTCCAGGTGAGAGCTTCTGAAATGTATTTCTAAGTCTGTTTCACTTAAAAAGGATATACTTTATATGTCTGTCATAAATCCCATACTAATGAAGACCTGAACTTTGGGAAGTTTTAGCAACAGAAAGTTTGGCAGAGATATTAGATTATCTCTAATTTGCCATCCCCTCCCTTCCATGCCCACACTCTCCTCATGGTAGTGATATCCATGGTTTACAGTAAAATATTTGGAAATTTGTTTATCCTGCTTCTTCCCTGAGATGGTGAATGGACGGCCTGTAGAGCTGGGCTGCAATATCACAGCGCATCACTAGGTGTCACCCTCTCACCAATGACTTATTTCACTCAGCGTTTCTCGGGTTTAGTTTTAAATTATATAAATGTTTTATTTTTATTCCATCTATATTTTGAGTTCTCACTCCATAATTATAAATAATTTTTTGAGTCACATGAAATCAAAGCAAAAATTTTCTAAATCCGGTTACAGTAACAGTCACATTTTGTTTAGAATTCTCTTTTAGTGATATTTTTATACAATTGATAACCTTAATTTTAACTACTGTAGTATTACACTATTTATTTTGATAATATTTTAATAGTTGGTAGAGATATAAACAAGTCATGGAATCAGAATATATCTGGTTTGTGTACTTTGTTTTCAGCTCTTGTATAGATGAAACCGATCTCTCTTTTTTTTTTTGAAAAAATCTGCAGACATTGCCATGTACCTGAATTCAAGATCTTGTACATAGACCTGTTTTTTAAAAATTTTAAAAAATGTGGGTAGGAATTTGTTTAGCATGTATTGTATTTCATTATCAATTTTAGAGATATTTTTACATTTGGGCAAAACATTAGCAGTAAAATGATAAGGCAAGGGTAAATATTTTTATACATATTTAATGGTTCAATATTTATAAATCCAATGGCATTACTTAAAACCCAGATGTATCTAATATTTCATAGTTGTGCATATTTTTTTATTAATCCCTGCAAATAAAATGATGAGTATATGAAGTTTAGAATGTATAGTACCCCCTGTGGCTCATGTTCAGGAATATCTGGCTCATGTTTGTCAATTGGTTATATTCTATGTAGTATCTGAAATATATTATTCCCACATCTTCCCAATTTGAAAACTCATTTGAAATAGCAGAGATACTATTAGATAGCCTTATTCATTTGAAAAATTGAGTATTTGAAATTTGCTTTGTTGCTTGCTTAGAAGCATCTGTGTTACACATGCCTTCTATCCTGTTATAATCTTGTGTGCTGTGTGACTGGTTTTAATGAACTGTTTCTACCAGTAGGGAAATGGTCCCTGTTTTATTTGCTGCTATGAAAGTCCCAAAACATGTGACAGTACATGTGAACACTCCGTGCAGATTAAAGCTGCAGGGCATGATTGGAGGAGACACAGACTGCCAAGCCACTGAGGCAGCTCTGCCAACAACAGCATGTGATTATGTAACGCCTGCAGTGTCTGGCACTGTGCTCCACTGGAGACACGTCACGTGTTGTGCAATACTCTTGGCCCTGAAATTCAATTAGATTGCTTTGAACGATCCGTGAGTCTGCATGATAGCTTTTACTGCTCTACACTAGAAAGCAAATGGGTTGATTAGCTGCACATAAATTGATAAATTGCCATTGTAATTCCAGCAAGGATATTTGCATTATGTATACATCATCATGCCCCTGAAGAACTGAGTTTAAGCATTGTATAACCTGGATAAATAATGTGAGGGTGGGCGAGTACCAACCTTCACAAGTAGAGAAAAATGTTTTCTTACAGACAGACAGCAGTTGGCTTTTTTAAAAATAGATTTTGCCGTTGTTTTTGAGAATCTGCTTAAAAGGCTGCCTGTATTTTATTTGTCAATGCAATTATCTATGAGTGAGATTAAAGAAATTGATACAGTGATAATTTGGTGGGGGGAAGGAAGATTAGTGAGAAAAAATGTTAAATTGTGAGTTCAATTAAATTAAAACTAAATTGTGAGCTAAAATGGCCTTTTAATATTGAGCAAATTAACTTTTTGTGAGATTATAGCTGATCAATTTAAGGAACCATCAGAAATTAACCCTATATTGTTTGGTTGAGGCTTCTAAATACATTTTTACAAAAAGAGATTTGGGATAAAAGAAGGAAGGTAATAGAAGTTGAGAAATCGGGGCTTGGGAAAGAAGTTGAGGATTATTATCATACTAGAGGCTTAAGAGCCTCTGGGAAACAACCAAAATCAATGACATAAGCTTGGCTATCCAGCTACCTCTATTTTGCTCCAAATAGGATTACGTTTTTAACCAAAAGCCCTGGCGAGATGCTCATTAGAATTGTTCAGACACTGAGCTGAAACCCAAGGCATCGAAATGTTATGCAGAATGCTTCCATTTTGTTATATCAACAGGGATTAGGTGTACAATTCTTTTGTGATTTTAGGTAAAACAGTCTTGAACTGTAGCAAAACCGGTGTTGTTGGAGGTTTTATTTTCCCTGTGGAAGAATGGCTTTTTTTCTTCTATTCTTTGAAAATCTTCTCGAGAATTTGCTTAAGGTAAATTCTTATATCCTGATTTTAATGTGAGTAGATTATTTTCTAATATGTGCTAAAACCCAGAATTTAACAACTTTTCAATTTAATAGATTATCTAAATGACATGTGAGATTTAACTTGCACAGGTACTTTCCCATTGAGTTAATTTCCGCAACTATCTGCCCTAGGTATTATTCCATTTAACCAAAGGGAAAACGGATGCATCAAGAAGCATAATGAACTGCTTGGGGTTACACTGCTCAGAGGTGACTGAATAAGGGTCGCAAGACAGATCTTAGATGTTTTCTTCCACTATCATAATGGTCCCCAAATACTGACCCACAAACTGGGACAAGTTGGACCATATTTCGAGGAAATCCTGATTTATTATGTCTAATAAATAAGCCTGGGGATATATAGTTTTAAAATAACTTCCCAGGTAATTGTGATATAAGATCAGGATTGGTGGCTACTTCATGTCTAATAGTCTAAGCTACAGAGATATCATTAGAACATCTCTATGCTGTATTTCTGATGTGTGTGTGTATAAACAGGATGAACACTGTATAATATCTAAAAAAACTTCAGGTAATTAAATTAAATCAGTATTGTACAGGTTGGTTAACTGAAGTTTTGAGTATTTATACTATATAGCATTTATCCTCTTTATTCAAATCAAATTGTAAAAACATAGTTTATTCTTTTTGGTTCTTAGTAAAACTTTAATAGAAAATATATCTTGCTAGAATAGACATAAAATATTCTGTGTCTGACACTGTAGTATTTTATAATAGTCAAAAGAATATAGTGGGAAATGTAATTCAGTAAATGGCATCTGCTATAAAAAGGCTAGCCTCCAGGTCATAAATTGATGCTAGCTGGAGTAACTTTGTTAATGAGTGAATTCAGAGTTGGTTTAATGAGTTGGTGATGGAGGGATAACTCATTATCATCAGGGAATGTAACTCGCTGCTGCATCTTGCAAAATAATAAAAAGGGACTAGCTAATCCCTTACCCTGACATAATTGAGTCTGGCTTTGTTGTTGTTGTTGTTTCCTTTCCTATCTGCATCTATAAAAGATGAGATATGATCCATCACTGTTGGGGATGGGACTCCCTGAGCATCTCTCCTTTCTTCATTCCTCCCTCCCACTCTTTTTACAAAGATCGTCTTGTTTGTACCACAAATACTTGTTTTAAAGGAAAGTGTTTGAAAAGGCCAAATTAAGTCTGTGAACCTATACATGCTTCATGACCAAAGCATTCTGGCTCAAGCTTTGGAAAGACTCCAGAGGGGCCCCTGACTGCATATAATGAATCTGAAAAATGTTGACAGTTAATAACAGGGTACATGCAACTTTGCAGAACACGTATTTTCTAGAAACGCATTCTTAATGGTTCAGCTGTCATAGTGCATTACCAAGTATATGATTGACAGCTATTAAAGTATTTTTATCTTAAATTTTAGTATTTATATTACATAATTAATAGAAATTATTTTTCATGCGTTACACTTACAAAAATAAATAATAATAAAGTATCATGGTTTTCTGAACCTCAGTTGAGTGTGTAAACTTTTCTTTGCAAATGAACTAAATATTAATGACAGTTTTATATAACTATTGAAAATACACCACCTGCCAAAAAATATCTTCAGGTAATAAAATAAATCAGCATTATACATGTTGGTTAACTGGAGTTTCTATTTGAGTATTTATATTATAGAAAGGAAGCTACTTAGGGGCAAAATCTGAGTCTTTAATGTACTTTCTTTCACAATGACTCATGTTGCTACTTCAATGTGATGTTTGGTTCAGGAAATAATTTATCCAGATGCTCTAAAAAAGAACACCTTATATTTCTTACATAAACTAATTCTACTTGATTCCTGACTTGTTCTGCTACAATTTTTCAAAGTTATATCAGCCTATAGAAGATCCACACCCCATAAATATCTAATCAATCAAATTTATATATAGATATAGTTTGTGCTTAAAAAATAAAGAGAAAGATTTGCTTGGTTGGTCTATCAATCAGGTTTGAATCAGGAGACAAAAATCCACAAATTATTTTAACAAAAAATTTAATATGAATAATTGATAGCTAGGAATGAAGAAATGAAAGACGAAAAGAAAATACTAACGTGACACAAAGATAGCCATTTCATGAAGTAGATCTCACCCCTACATCAGGAGCAAAGAGAAGCAATTTAAAACTTGGATGAGAGGTCCCATGTGGCTGGAACTCAGACTTTGGGGACCACTGGCAAAGGCCAGGAGCAGCTATTCTGAGGGAAAGGCATGTTGGAAAAACTACAGACTGCGTTACTTGTAGCTTTGAGCAGTAACCACCCTTGCCAGAATAAAGTGTGTTTGGAATGACACTCACAAAACAAGAAGCAAAAACAGGAAGTCAACAGGAAGCCCATAGGAAGCAGAGAAGAGGAACAAGTCTCTTCTTCCTTCCTGGAGTCTCTTCTTCCTCCCAGGTTGCATGCAGTCTCCCTCTCATACTTCCTGCTGGCAAAGTCTATCCTAGATCTAGCCAGCAAAGCAGAAATGTGATCCATAAAATTTCAGCCCCAAATCACAAGGGCCAGTTTGGAGCTGAGAGGCAATAGCTCAATAACTGGTATGTTTCTCTGAGAACGTTAAGAAAACTATCTCAATTAAAAGTTATTTTACAGGCCAGGTGCGGTGTCTCAAGCCTGTAATCCCAGCACTTTGGGAGGCCGAGATGGGCGGATCACGAGGTCAGGAGATCGAGACCATCCTGGCTAACAAGGTGAAACCCCGTCTCTACTAAAAAATACAAAAAACTAGCCGGGTGAGGTGGCGGGCGCCTGTAGTCCCAGCTACTCGGGAGGCTGAGGCAGGAGAATGGCGTAAACCCGGGAGCGGGAGCTCGCAGTGAGCTGAGATCCGGCCACTGCACTCCAGCCTGGGCTACAGAGCGAGACTCCGTCTCAAAAAAAAAAAAAAAAAAAAAAAAAGTTATTTTACATTTAATTTTTGAATAGGTAATATACTGCATAGTACCAAAATGTAACAACAATAGTTTCTCTCCCACCTTCATGGTCCTTGCACCTTGTTCCCATCCTCCCACCTACCTCCAGTCAGATAATCACTATTATTGGTTTCTTATGTATCTTTTCAGAGTTCCTTTATGTATATACAAGCAAACACAGTATGTATATTTGTTTCTGTAATATCACTTATCATACCACCATTTCACACCTTGTTCTTTTTACTTAATATATCTCATTGATTTTGCCATATTAGTTCATAGAGAACCTCTTTTTTTCTAGTTTAAATGTTTTATTTGAATAATTCTTTTTTCTTTTTTTTCCTTTTTCATTATAGTTTATGGGGTATCAGTAATTAGGAGAACATCTTTAGGTTTTAAGCCTCATTACCTTAATAAATTCTCTTACTGTTTTCAGTAGTTTTTCATTTTATTGTCTTTGGTGTTCACAGGACAAAATGACATCATCTGCAAATATTGATGGTTTCTAAATATTTTGTCCCTACATCATTTATCTCTGCTAATTGTTTTGGCTTGTACATCCAGCACATGTTAAATATTAATGATAATGAACATCTTTGTTTCTATCCGGCCTTATTGAGAATACCTTTAATATTTCCCATTAAGCATGATGCTGGCTTTTGGGACAAGATAAATATATTTTATTTTGTTAAAGAAGCATGTATTTATTATACTTATTTTTAAAATCAAAATTGAAACTAAATTTTGTCAAATGGCTCTTCAGCATCTATAAAGCATAATCATAGGACTTTTGATATTTTATATACATACTATATTTCTATAAACTTTATATTTTGTTAGCGATTTCCTAATATTTCTAATATTGAGCCATCTTTGCATTCCTGAAACAAATTCCACTGAGTCATGGAATTCACCAGCACACACACACACCCACACACATGTGTGTTTGTACACAATGATACCTATAAAAATATTGTATTTTTTGTTGTTGTTGTTGATCACTATTTGTTAGGTTTTTATTTGTTTCATCGGAAGACTTTGGAAGTTTTTCTTATTTTCTTCTGCTCTGAAACAGTTTAAAAGTGCTGGATTGATCTTCTCTTTGGGAGAAGTTCCCTGTGAAACTATCTGGGCTTGGTGCTTTTTGGGCTGGTTGGTCTTTGACGATTTTCCTTTATTTATTATGTGAAAATGGTCCCTTTAGATTTTCTGTCTCATTTGGGTTCAATTTTGATAAATTTTATTTTTCTAGAAAATTATTCATTTTATGCAGTCTTTCAAAAAAGTTTACATAGTTGAAAAATCTTGTTGATCCTAGAAAATCTTATGATCGTTTAATTTTTTTCTGTTTCTTTAGTTATTTCCTTCTTGCAATGTTTTACTTAGTATTTCAGGCTTTTCTTCTTTCTTTACTAGGGTTTCTGCTGGTTAATTTGCTCAGAAAGCAAATTTTTAAAAAATGTATTTATTAGTGGTATTTATATTTCTTTTCAACCTCGTTACACCATGCTTCTATATTTAATAAGTTGGTTTAAAATTTCTCTATTTTTTATTTTTGGATATGACATTTATTTTTGTTTCTATGGATGTTTTGAGGATACAGATTTTTCTCTTAGTGCTGCTTTATTTTTTATTTGTATGTATTCCTGCCCCCCTCCCCGACAACATTTATTTTAGGTTCGGGGTACATGTGTTTGTTATATTAGGTAAATTGCATGTCGCAGGGGTTTAATGTATAGATTATTTTGTCACCCTGGTAATAAGCATAGTTCCCGATAGCTAGTTTTTAGATCGTCACCCTTCTTCCACCCTCCACCCTCGAGTAGGGACCCGGTGTCTGTTATTCCTTTCTTTGTGTTCATATGTACTCAATGTTTAGCTCCTTCTTATAAGTAAGAACATGGGGTATTTGGTTTTCTGTTCCTGTGTTAATTCGCTTAGGATAATGGCCTCCAGCTCCATCCATGTTGCTGCAAAGGACATGATCTCATTCTTTTTTAGGGCTGTGTAGTATTTCCACGGTATATATGTGCCACATTTTCTTTATCCATTCCACTGTTGATGGATATTTAAGTTGATTCCACGTATGTGCAATTGTGAATGATGTTGTGATGAACATCCTGTGTATGTGACTTTATGTTAAAATAGTTTATATTCCTTTGGTCTTATTCCCAGTACTGGGATTGCTGGGTCAAATGGTAGTTCCGTTTTAAGTTCTTTGAGAAATCTCCGAACTGCTTTCCACAGTGGCTGAACTAGTTTACATTATCCCCAGCAGTGTATAAGTGTTTCTTTTCTCTGCAACCTCTTCACCATCTGTTAGTTTTTGTTTTGTTTTGTTTGATACAGAGTCTCGCTCTGTTGCCCAGGCTGGAGTGCAGTGGTGCAACCTCAGCTCACTGCAATCTCTGCCTCCTGGGTTCAAGTGATTCTCCTGCCTCAGCCTCCTGAGTAGCTAGGATTGATTACAGGCATGCACCACCATGTCTGGCTAATTTTTGTATTTGTAGTAGAGATGTGGTTTTACCATGTTGGCCAGGCTGGTCTCAAACTCCTGACCTCAGGTGAACCACCCGCCTTGGCCTCCCAAAGTGCTAGGATTACAGGTGTGAGCCACCATGCCTGGTCAGCATCTGTTAGTTTTTTACTTTTTAATAATAGCTTTTCTGACTGGTGTAAGATGTTATCTCATTGTGGTTTTGATTTACATTTCTCTAGTGATTAGTAACATTGAGCATTTTTTCATACGCTTGCTGGCCACCATGTATGTCTTCTTTTGAGAAGTGTCTGTTAGTGTCCTTTGCCTGTTTTTTTAATGGGGTTGTTTCCTTTTTGCTTGTTAATTTTGTTTAAAATCCTTATAGATTCTGGATATTAGACCTTCATTGGATGCAGAGTTTGCAAATATTTTCTCCCATTCTGTAGGTTGTCTGTTAAGTCAGTTGATAGTTTCTTTTGCTGTTAGCACTAATTTAGTTGCATCCCGTAGCATCTCCCTATATACAGTATTTTAATTATTATTGTTTTTCAGAAAGTCTCCTTAGAATTTCTCTCTTCTAAGTTATTTAAGGAGAGTTTATTTTCTAGATGCAAGGGATCTTTTAAAGTTTAAAAAACCAGTTCCTAGTTTTCTCATTTGTCATCGATGTTATACTCTTTAAATATTCTTACATTTAAGATAATTCTATTACAGTATATATTTTAAAACTATTTGTTAACTTCCATTTCTTTTGTTTCCTTCTTCAGATCTCCAATTATGTGTATGCCGAGTCTTCCATTCTCTGTCTTTTTCCTTTTACGTTCTCTTTTAACTTTTGAAGAGATTTTTGAAATACTCATTTTATTTTTTTCTCTTATCTATCCTCTGCATCCCTTTGTTTGCTGTAGTGTCGAGCTTGTTTGTGTCCCTTCCAATTATTTATTCATTTCCAAAGAGATACTTTTTAAATTTTCATCTCCTACTATTTTTTCCACAATTGCTACCTGAATTTCTTATCTCTTTGCTATGCAGCATTCCTTTATAGAGGTGATTTCATCATCATGTTAAAGATGCATGTCAAAAATTTGTTATAATGATTTTAATTTGTTTGTATAATCCACGAGTGCTATCTATTGATAAGCTTTGCTCTCGCATCTCTCACCTTTCCCTTCCCCTTTATATCCCTCATATATATTCTTTCTGTTGATACAACCAGTAATTTATGGGAAGTCTTTGAAGACCCCCAAAGTGCTTTTCTTTTCTGCTGTCACAAAGCTGGAGCACATCCTAAAAATATGGCTACTCTGATGGTATCTTTCATAACAGTAGTTCCTCAGCTTCCCTTCCCTTCCCTTCCCTTCCCTTCCCTTCCCTTCCCTTCCCTTCCCTCCCCTCCCCTCCCCTCCCCTCCCCTCCCCTCCCCTCTCCTCCCCTTCCCATTCCCCTTCACTTCCTTTCCTTCTTCTTTTTTATTTTCTTTTGAGACAGAGTCTCACTCTGTCACCCGGGCTTGAGTTCAGTGGTGCAATCATGGCTCACTGCAACCTCTGCCTTCAGGGCTCAAGCAATCCTCCTGCCTCAGCCTCCTAAGTAGCTGGGACTACATGCTCATGACACCACACCACACACCCAGCTGTTTTTTTTTTGTTTGTTTTTTTTTTTTTTTTTTTTTTTTTTTTTTTGGTAGAGATGGGATTTTTCCATGTTGTTCAGGCTGGTCTTGAATTGCTGGGCTCAAGCAGTCTGCCTGCCTCAGCCTCCCAAATTGCTGGGACTACAGGCCTGAGCCACCATAACCATCCCCTCTACATTTCTGACATTGCCTTTTATCCCCCTAATTCTGACTTCTGTGAATACAAATATGAGTTGCAGCTTTGGTGTTTCTTGGGCTCCTTCACTTCCGGAGATAGATTTTTGCCTTAACTTCTTGGGGCTGCGGCTGGGCCATGTGGCCACTCTCAGTGCTTCTCTGTACTTTCTCCTGCTTGACTTCTGCCTGATGGCTGGTGATATGGGCAGCTCTTATAAGTCTTCTGTAGTTTATGGATTATATCCATCTCTTCCTTTTGCTGAAAATTGAGTTTTCAGGCTTTTGTTTTCTTCTCCTTCTTTTTGTTGATTTCCACAGAAGTATAATGATACTAAATTCATTAGCCATGCACATACCAGAAGTCAGTATGGGCCTTAAGGAATAGCAGTTTAATACCAGGGCTTTGGTAGTTTACACAGGCAATACAAAAATTATAGCAGGTGCTGTTCAAATGTGGAAGTAAAATAATGTTCACACTTGCCCCAGAAAATCACTGCAGAAAATGAGAGACATGCTGCTTTTCTCTTTTTTGCCTTTCATTTATTTTAAAGAAAAGTTTTAGTATTAGAATTTGGTGCTAATAAGCATTCCAAGAACATTACTTTCTTTGATAAATGATGCAAAGTTCCTATTTTCTCACTGTGCCTTTTAACTTATAGATTCTTTTTTCTTGTTATTTTACTGATACTGGAGTAAACTGGTTCAATCTGAGTAAGATCTTGTAAACCCTGTTTTTCACTGTTCTGTTGGTATTTTGCTACTGAGGTAGAAATTACTCTGTATATTTGTTAAACTACCTGGAATTTAGGAGGATAATTTTCCATCATCTTACTTTTAACTGATGAGAAAATACATAGATACTATTCTGATTGAAGGCTAATTTCTTGGTCTTTTGTTATAGTTTCAGACAGTAGAAATAATTATGTTTTGCCTGGCTAATTAGTCATAGCTACAATGTAAGTTTTAATTGATATTAAAATAAGAACTATTTTATAGTCAGCTCTTCATTAAATTGTATTTTTTATTATTATTATGAGTAACCAAATTGAAAATGGTGTGAATATAGATTAAAGGTGAAGCTTTATACTTAATTTTCCTTTTAACATACAGCTCTTGGCAACAGGCAGAAAACAAATGAAATGAAGTCAGTGTTCCAATAGTGAAACTGTACAAACAGTAGCAAGTTACTGGAGCTGACAGTTTTCAAATGATAGTAAGCGGGTTATGTAAGTCACCCAAGATGGCTCAATGTACTATTATTTCCAGACAGAGTTGGAAATAGCACGTGCCAAGGCAACAGGCAGTCAGACAAAAACATAACAATTTACTTTCCAATAATTATCATCACTTCTTGCCAGGCTGGAACTCAATTGATCTGATGCAGCAGAATATCTTTTTGTGTGGATTTCTTTCAAGCCTAGAAATATCATGACTGCAGTAAATACTCCCCTAAATCATTTTCGGGACTTCATTAAAGGAAACAGCAATACTGTAATCACTTTGTTTTTTGCATATCAAACATAAATTGATACAAATCCCAGCCAGTACTATCCTTCAATTCATTCACCCTTTCTTCTTTTCCCTCCCTGTTTCTAAACTCTTTCTCTTATTTTAAAAAAAAAATTGCAGTTAATTGGAAGCTTTTAACAAAAGAGCTGATTACACTAAGGAATTTAGCTCACTCTTTTTCCATAGCTGATAAAATATTTAAAAATAAGACCAAAATTATGCATTCTATGGTTTATAAGTATCACATTGTTCTTAAGATACATATTTAATTGACAGATTTCTAAGGAGGCTTATTAATCCTTCAGCCATCATTGTGAAAGGGAAATATTTTCAGAAGTTCAAACATGGGACAAATGAAAATGGACAAATGACAAGTTTGGTGGAAACACAGCAAATGGATGTTAGAGATAATTTTGAAATAGTCGATGACATACATGTGTCCTGAAGTCCGTTGATTTTCCTCCTGGATAGCTTTTATGTATGAGACTTTCGTTCAGGGACTACCGTGGTGGGGGGAAAAGTAGGGTTGCGTGTGTGTGTGTGTGAGAGAGAGAGAAAGAGAGAGAAATAATTGCAATAAAGAAAATTTGGAGACAATGGAAAAATTGGATGGAAGACATAAGGCAAAGGTGCTGGAAAGAGGGAATGCTGAGACAAGAGAAACCTGAAAAACTCGGGTGTAGATGAAATTATATTCCCAGATGACTTTTCATGGCAGCTTCGTGGCTGGCTTGTGCTCAAAGTCAGGGTTTCTGCAGAGAGAGAGAGGTCTGAACAAAGTATCCGAGAAGAGTCACAGCTGGAGCTGCCCAGGACGGGAAGTAATTGCCCATTCAGAGTGACCCAAACTGGCCTGTATTATTTAAGGTAAACTAGCTAATGAAACAATTAAACCTGAAATTCTCTGTGGCTTAGTATAACAAAAGTTCACTTAAGTTGTATAGCAAAAGTTAAAATTCCAGTGTGAGTGCTTCTAGTCGGGCAGCATTTCTATGAGCTGGCTTCCCTGGTAGTTCAGCCTCCTAGGTTGCTTCCATGATGGGCTCGGAATCTCCCTAGGCCACTTTGCTTTTCCACATTAAGCTACAGCAGAGGAAGGGACACAAGATTCCCACAAGGGCCATTTCCATGGCACTTCTGCTTACCTTCAGTTTGCCTAGACTCAGCCACATGGCCCCACCTAGCTGGACAGAAGACTAAGAAATGTAGTCTTGTTGTGTGGCCAGAAGAAAAGGGAGAGGATTTGGTAAGCAGCCAGCCAGCCTTTGACATTTGGCTTCTTATAGCAGTTAACTAGCGGGTCTGTCTTTCACTGTCTTGTGTTGGTAACTATAGATTTGTGGGGCATGGATCTCTTATGGTATCTTTGCACTGGATCTTTAGAAAACATTTTACTTTTTCCAGAATAAAAAGAATATTAATATTCTTTCTTCACTGGGTTAAAATGTTAGTATCATGGCAAAAGCATAATGAATCTTAATTTGAATTTAAGCAGGGGTTTTAAAATGCAGGATGGAAATGGCTTTCATAAACCTGTGAAATCCCCTGGGCATACAGACAGCATTCTGTGTTTCACAATAACTGCAGAGTGTCTTACAGTAAAGTGTCTGCTCACATTCTTTAGAGTTAAAAATTGCTTCCTGGCCAGGCGCGGTGGCTTACACTGATAATCCCAGCACATTGGGAGGCCGAGGTGGATGGATCACAAGGTCAGGAGTTCAAGATAAGCCTGGCCAAGATGGTGAAACCCCATCTCTATTAAAAATACAAAAAGTTAGCCAGGCGAGGTGGTGGGTGCCTGTAATCCCAGCTACTCAGGAGGCTGAAGCAGATAATTGCTTGAACCTGGGAGGCAGAGGTTGCAGTGAGATCACACCACTGTACTCCAGCCTGGGCAATGGAGCAAAACTCCGTCTCAAAAAAAAAAAAAAATTGTTTCCCTTCCCTGTCTGTTGAGAGGTGTGAACCCCAAAGTATCTGAGACAGGTATCAGTCAATGTCGAAAGTTTATTTTGCCAAGGTTAAGGATGCACCCATGACACAGCCTCAGGAGGTCCTGACGACATGTGTCCAAGGTGGTCAGGACACAGCTTACTTTTATACATTTTAGGGTGACATGAGACATCAATCAATATGTGTAAGATGTACTTCGGCTAGGTCTGGAAAGGTGAGACAACTCAAAGCAGGGGCTTCCAGGTTATAGGTAGATAAGAGACAAAAGGTTGCATTCTTTTGAGTCTTTGATCAGCCTTTCACTTGATATACAATTTCCATGTGGGGGGTGGGTAGAGAAATAGTCACTTATGCCTTAGTCTGGCCCAGTGAATCTGCATTTTTACATAAGCAATAGGGCAGAGGAAGCAATCAGATATGCATTTGTCTCAGATGAACAGAGAGATGACTTTGAGTTATGTCCTGCACCTGTGAAGAAAAGTTGTCAATTTACGTTGCCAGAGTGACATTCACCAGACTTGTTTTAGGGTAAAGATCTGGAGGCCCACAAGGAATTTTCTTGTAGGCAAATTGTGAGGGAGGTCTGTAGGTTTTTGTTTTTGTTTTTTTTTAAATCTTTGTAGCTATCTTATTTAGGAATAAAATGGGAGGCAAGTTTGCCTGACACAGTTCCCAGCTTGATTTTCCCTTTGGCTTAGTCATTTTGGGGTCCTGGGACTTATTTTCCTTTCACAGGGATAAAGCCAAAGGCAAAAGATATTTTTGACTGAGGATGGAAATGAGATGAAGAGTAGATGAGGCAGAGAGGTACTGGGAGGTTGTTTAGGATGACAGACATTACAGAGAAGATTTTAGTGTCAGGAATAGTCAGATTGTGTGGAAAGGTGTTGAGGAGGACAGAACTAAAGAAACTGATGGGGCCTGAGGGTGTAAATGGCAGACAGAGATGGCTTAGACTTCAAGACTTGATTTGTGGCTATGTTCTACCAGCCGCCAGCTGTCTATGTGTTGGCCTCACACATGTCCCAAATGTGGTCCCACACATGTTTACACATTGGTCCCACATATGCTGAGAGTAATTACTTTCTATTCATCAGAGGTCAAAATAGGATAAGGAATGTTTATGTCATAGTATGACTTTTTAGGTGATTTTGAAAAGTAAGAATATGAATTCTGTGAAAAAATTCTATTAGGAAATTATGGAAATGACAGAATGCAGAGGTATTTGGAAATAGAAAAAAAATGGGTGAGACAGTAAATACATGTAAAAAAAAGTTATTGAATGTCTGCTCAGCCCTGGAAAGGCAATGATGAACAATCACTCCACCTTTTGGCGTTTAGTGAGAAAATCATATACCAACCAAATAGTTGGACAGGGATTAATTAATTTCTGTTTTAAATTTACTCTGAAGGAGAAGTCCAGAGTACTGTATGAGTGTGCAACCAGAGGGCACAAACTGGTCTGGGGAAGGGTGTCAGAAACAGCTTCTTCAAGACAGTGACATTAAACAGACGAGAAGAGCAAGGAGGATTTGGTGGGAAAGGCCCTGGGAGCAGTGTAATAATGCACAGAGGTGTGAAGGGTGCTCCTGTTCCACGGACTGGGTGATCACTTGTGGAACACTCTTCTACTTTGAAACAATTAGACACCCAGAAGAAGGAAGAAGGATTGACAGGAAATGACTGGTTACAGCTTAGGAAAAAAGAGACTGAGAAAACAGAATTTGGGGAAGTCAAGATGATAGTGAATTTGAAATAGGGGAGAAGAGTTGACAATAGCATAGAAAATGTTTTTAGAGCAGAGATATACTTAATATAAGTATATTTCTTGGTATAGTTCTTTTTGTGATCTTTCACTATCGACTTCTGACCCCAACATGTCTAGTGAACATTTTATAATTTTTCAAAAAGCTGTCTTTATTTTGCTTTAAAACAAATGCACACTCCTCAAAAAATTTCGGAAGAGCAGATAATGCAGTTGCCCCTTGCTGCTAAGCTAGGTGTTAGTTTGCTATGAGCACGAAATGAGATGACATTTGTGAAACTGTCCTGATACATAATCAAATATTAGTTTAATTCAAATCAAATTGACTGATTCGTTCGTCTCCATTATTAAAACAATTTGTGTTCTTTACCTTAGTCCTGCGGGTCCTCCTGTAATGACTAGATTAAGTGGTCCAAAGAAAATGACTGCATCTCTATGCATGCTGATTGCCTTTGGCATTCTGGGACCTGACTGCTTCACAGTGGAAGTGATTTGGGGACATGGAAAAAGCTGACAGTGTGATCTTCTCACTCCTCCTTCTCTAGCCTGCTAAAGCTGTAAATAAACAGGTGTGTGGTCAGGTCTTGTCAACAAAGTCTGTGGGAAGCATCTTCTTTTCTTATGGAAGCTACATGTCTTCTTCTCATCCTTTATTATGTTTAATTCTGAAATGGTTGGCAAATACCACAGTGGCTTTTCTGTCACATCTGGAAGATGTGTAGTCTTACTTCATGGGAAGGAGTAAAAGGACGGTGGGTGGAGTAGCCTGGTTGTAATTATAGTGTACGTTTATTTGGAAAGACTAGCATATTAATATGCAGTGGCTAGATTAATTAAACTCAGCTGGCATAATTCAATAGGGTTAGTTCCTGTAAAAGCAAACTGTCTTTAAACTCTTGAGGTTTGCTGTAAAGCTTATGATGAGAGCAACATTTTGGATGTCTCTTCCTCCCTTATGAATTACAAAGGAACTTAAAAGCTGTCCTTTTAAAAATTTGTTTCCCTTCTTTCCCCACCCCTACCCACACACACACACACAAAACCCTTATCTACTTGTTAACAAAATAAATTCTGGGATTATTTTTAGGATGATGAGGGCTTTTTTAACTAATATACTTTGTGAACCATAATTTCCATGAAGTTGTTTATAATTTTGAGTTTCTACACCTCAAGTAGTGTGAGGTATCCATGGAAACTGTCTAGCCTATATTCAGTGCACTGGACCGCCTTCCTACACAGGTCAAGACTCAAACAGTTCCAGATACTAGCTTGATTTATTGTGCCCTAAACTTTAGACAGTTTTAAAAAGAAATTGGCTGCTAATTGACACATACAATTTCATGTTTAATTAGCAATTTGAGCCTGTCTACATTTACTCACAGATGTAACATTCAAAACATGTGCCATTATATCTGTTGCACAGATGCACTTAAATGCAGAACTTTCTGGCAAATAGCAGCTCAGCTGCTTAGCAAAAATTTAGACAGAACTGACATTATTTTCCTTAAGAGATATACTTTAATATTATTTAAGGAGTGATTTTCCTTACCCAGTCTAATGGATTTATTTTATATTTTGGTAACAGCTTTATTGAGATATTCATATGCTATAAAATTCACCCTACAAAAGTGTACAATTTAGAGTTTTTTGGTATATTTATAGATTTACAACCAATACCACTGTTTAATTTTAGAACATTTTCATCACCCTTAAAAGAAACCCCATGCCTCTTAGAAGGCACTCTCCATTCTTCCCAGCCCTAGCCCTTGCCTGTCTATTTTCTGTCTAATCTATTTTCTGTCTTTTTCTGTCTCTATAAATTTGCCTCTTCCTGACATTTCATGTAAATGGAATCATGCAATATGTAGTCTTTTGTGACTGCCTCCTTTCACTTGGCATAATGTTTTCAGTGCTCATATATGTTCTAGCACGTATCAGCGCTTCAGTACCATTTTATTGCCAAATAATATTCTCTTATGTGCATATACCACATTGTGTTTATCCAGTCATCATTTGGTGGACATTTGGATTGTCTCTACAATTATGGATCATGCTGCAATGAACGTTCTGTACAAGTTTTTGTGTGGACCTCTGTTTTAATTTCTCTAGGGTAAATACTTAGGAGTGGAATTGCTGGGATGTATGGTAACTCTACATTTAAATTTTTGGAACTGCCAAAGTGACTGCACCATTTTCTATTCCCATTAGCAGTTTATGAGGGTCCCAATTTCTCCACATCCTCACCAACATATGTTATTGTTCTGATCACAGTGTCAGCTTTTTACATGTCCCCAGATCACTTATTTTAGCCATTCTAGTGGATGTGAGATGGTATCAAGGGGCAACTTTTTTTAAAAGGGGAGAAATGTAATATTGTCCATGGTTCAGAAATTAGTTCCATTTGTGTCTCTTACTTATTTACTTTTCCATTACTCTTGATTTGTAAGATAAATATACCACTCATCTCTATCAATATTGTCACTTTCCTTACTAATTTTAATGTAAGCCCACGCGGGGCCTATGGTATCAAAATTTATAGTGGTGAATTGGGCTACATGTAGAAAATGTATCATGAAAAAGAGAAAAACACTGAAAAGAACTGTTTGATTGCAAAGGTTAAATCTCTAAATTTCTGTATGTTTTCATCTTACTTTAACTAGAAAACATATAATACTGATGCCACATACTGTGAAGCAATATTTGATATGATATGAGATTAAAAGGTGTACTTATTTTTTCACTCAATATACTTCGTCAATCCATAATTTTATGTATCCCTAAAAAGAAATAAATGCTGCCAATTAAACTAAAGCACACCATTGATTTTAAAGTGACCTGTAATTTAGAAATGTTAAAACATGCGGGAAAGAAATGGGTGCGTTAGAATCAATGAAATAAAGCAGAAAAGAGATGTGCTTGCTTCCTTTTTTTTTTGAAGGCAACCCAGTCATTTATGCTTACCAACACTCAGGGGAGAGAGCAAGAGTCTTCGAAGACCTAATTCATTTTACAAGTATGCATCAATATCCATGAGTACAAAAATAGATATATGTATATATTACACACATACACACTGACATACACACACACACACACACACACACACACACACAGAGAGAGAGAGGGAGAGAGAAGAGTAGAGAGATACTCATTGACTCATTCTTCCCCGCCTTAGGAGTATTAGATCAGCATCAGCAACCTGTAGTTCACTGAAATGAGTCTTCCTTTCTTCAATTCACTAATTCAGAAAAGCTGGTTTACCTCAAATCAAGTTTACTAAAGATTTTAAATTTTCTTTTCAGCCTGAGAATGTTTCATCTTGTTTTATCCAGAAGCTCATTTCAATAGGTGACTCACAAACCTGTGAAAATCCACATTTATAATTCAGAGGCTAGCACCACAGTACTACCAAACAGCCATGCTTCCTTACCAGCAAATGTGCTTTTCATGTTATTCAAAATAAAGGTTTACTTTCTTAGTGCCCCGGATTCTAGTTATAGTTCTAAATGCATTAAAGTCGTGAAATATCTATCATGGTATATGCCACAGGGAATCAAACTGATTTCCAAAATAGCATTCATACGACCATAATAAGTCTAATAAAGCCTTTCTTAAAAAGACCTTTCTAAGGTAAGCATTTGGCACTTGGCCCCTTTAATTAGCTCAGGCATCTCCAGGTTTGTTTGAACTGAGACCTCATTTTCTTTTAGTAATAATTGTTTTAGTGCTTTGAAATGTTGATGAAAAATTAAAGGATTTCTATTTTTCATTAGTTCTAAATCATTGTCTCATAGTTTTCTCTCTGCAAAATTCTTTGAAAATTATGATTTACATATAAAACACAATTAGGAGCTCATGGGAGCAGATAATTGCTCCTATTAAAGTAAGCCAAATATGTGGCCTTCTGGACAAATAGATGCAAGAAATGATTAAGATTAGATTTGTATAATTTTTAATGTAGCAATAAACACTATAGTAATGAAATGATTTATTTCATGAGGAAAAATGAGATAAAAGAATTATCTTTATCTTCTATTATAAATTATGACACAAACATAATATTTTAAAAAGAGAATAGTGAATTTGTATCTCTTCGAATTGACATATTCACATAATATTAGGAATTATGTTGCTGAGTCAGATCCTTGCATGATGTGCAGCCTTAAGGTGGTTTCTTTGTTTTTTAGTAAAATATGAAAATCCTGTTGCAATAGACACATTGTAGCAGGGGGATAACCTGGACTGGACTTTTGGGATATTAGTGTGTTCTCTTGTATTAGGCTACATTTGCGATCATTAATTGGTATTTTACCTTCCAGTCTTTCAGGCTAAATATAGAAATTGTCCACCTTTTAAGTGTTCTAACATTTTGCATGTTGGATTTCAACGCAATTTCCTTCTTTCAGCCAACCGTAGGTAATGAATTTTATGTGCTACTTTTTTTTTTTGAGACAGGATTCCCAGGCTGGACAGGGTGTCCCAGGCTGGAGTGCAGTGTGCAGTCATGCCTCACTCCTGCCTTGATTTCCCAGGCTGAAGCGATCCTCCCACCTCAACTTCTTAGTAGTTGGGACCACAGGCGTATGTCACCACACCCAGATTATTTTCCTATTTTTATTAGAGATGAAGTCTTACTAAGTTTCCCAGGCCAGTCGCAAACTCCTGAGCTCAAGTGATCCTCCTGCCTAGGCCTCCTGAGTAACTGGGACCCTAGACGTATGTTATCACACCAGGCTAATTTTTTTTTTTTTTAATTTTGTAGAGAAGAGGTCTCTCTATATTGCCTAGGCTGGTCTTGAACTCCTGGGCTCAAGAAATCCTTATGCCTTGGCCTCCGAAAGTGCTGGGTTTACAGGCATGAGCCAGTAATACAATTTAATATTTGCAATTTAAGTATTTTTAGTACAAGGCTGGGCATCTTGTATTTTTAGTACTATGCTAAATATTTAAATTTTTAGTACAGGCTGGGTGCCTTGTAGTTTTAGTATTAATACAAGGCACCCAGCCTTTTACTAAAAATATGTAATGTGCAAGTAACATTGAATAAATCTCAAATGTTTTCCAAAGCTGTCAGACATGATATACAACATATATCAGCCATCCTTGAATAGGAGGGCACTCAGCATCAAATTTTGTTGATAAATTGAGTGATCTCTATTCAAAATCATTGATTCATACATTCAGTCAAAAATATTTATTGAGTACTTAATTTGCTGGCTTTGGGGCTAGGTGTTGGAATCAATGGTCAGCCAAAAAGGAAAAGAAAGGTACAGTTCCTTTCCTCATGGTACTTATAATCTAATAGAGGGTGATAGAAATCATTGAAAGATTAGTATAAGTAAATATACAGCTAAAGTACATGGTGATGTATATGCTATAAGAGGACTTAATGAGAATTGACTTGGTGAGGTTAGAGACGATGACCCTGAGGAAGTATGGTTGAGCTGAGATCTAAAGGTTAAGTAGGAGTTAAGTAAAGCTAGGAGGACTCAGGGTCGGGGGACAGAAAGCATGGCCGGTGAAAGAGAACATCATCTGCTGATGTCTTGAAGCAAAAGGGAGCATGAAAAGACACTAAGAAGCTGTGTCGCAAGAGGAAGATGTGGATTGTTCTGAGGTCAGTGAGACAGTGGCTCAAATCTGTAGGTGTTGCATCGTGTATCATCCGCTAAAATAGTGCTATGGATTTTAGCCAGGATTCAAAGAGAGCTGGAAAGCAACAGAACATCCTATGTAGGAAGCTGTCATCATGATGTCTAATATTTCTTGAGCATTTTCTTTTACTATGATATTGGATTTTTATGAAGAAATATATACAACATAAATTTTAACTATAAAGCATTATAATATAATTATTATAATATAATAAAGACTCATGAATTCCTCACCCAACTGAAGAATGAGAACATTACCTGTAACTTGTGTCTACCTATGTGTTCTGGCCTCCCCTTCCAGAGGCAACTGGTAGCTCACATTTTGAATACCACACTGCATGTCTTCTAGGACTTCCCTTTTTTTCCCTGTCATCATTCTGTTTCTAACATTCATCAAAGTAGTTGTGTATTATGGTGAGGTTCTGTTTAATCCATGTTTACATCTGTATAATATTTCAGTTTGGGAATATTCCTTAATTTATTTGTCCGTTTTCCTGTCACTTGTTATTTGGGTTGATTCCAGGTGACGTTTTGCTTGTTGTTTGCTTTGCTATTACTATCAATGCAGATCTATATGTCTAGGATATAATACTATTTGTTTCCATGAGCACATTCCCCTGGGGAGTGAAATTGGTGGCTAAGAGCATATATTGATGTATTTTCCAAAGTAGTTGTACCAATTTGCATGCCACATTCTCTTGATCTACGTCCTCTTCAGCACCTGATTTTGTAAGACTTCTTAATTTTTGTCAATTTATTGGGTATAAAATGGTGTCTTCACCATTTTATTAGCATTTATTTGATTACCAGTGAAGGTGAGCATTTTTTTCATGTTTATTGGCCATATGTATTTCTTATATGAAATGCCAGTTCAGTTCTGTCAGCTTTTCTACAAGATTCTTATTGATTTATAAACACTCTTTGTATAGTCATGTATTCTGAATACCAGTCATCTGTTGTTTTGCAAGCCTCTGAATGTTAAGTGAAGAATGACTTAGAGGGGCACCCTGTGGCTATGGAAAGACATATGGGTATGTGTTAGGAAGCACAGCCTTTCCGCTAATGAGCAATTGTTGCATGATAATAACTTTATAAATATACTTAATACATTTCTTGTGTTAAAACTAAATAGGAGGGGAAATAGCTCTTTTCCCACAGCAAGTGGAATATTGGTTTTCCTTTTAACACTACTTCGGGAAAGTCTGTCTAAATTATCCTCTGAAGAATTCTGCTTTGCACATGTAATAGGGGTGATTGAAACCTATCCACAAGTAAGTGTTATTTTTAAGAATTTATAGCATCAAATTGGTTTCAAAGTAGTCTTTCACAAAATGAATGCTGTTTTTCATTTGTCTTCTCTTGAAAAATTATAGAAGGTTGGAGCTGGATGTTGATGTCAGCTGTGAAAGCCATGGCTATCTTGTGGCACTGGGCATTGTAATACCCTCTTTATGTCACCAATTGTGCAAGTCTTCCCCAGATTGAAACTTATTAATACTTTCCTTTAAACATAAAATAAAATATTACAGTAGCTGTTTATTTAGTACTTCTTATGGGCTAAGAACATAAAGCTTTTCCTATTTGATTTCCTAATCCTTAAATAGCCTTGCAGTGTAAATATTATTATTATTAGATGGGGAAACTGAGCCTTGGAGCAGTTAATTAAAATTCTTCAGATCACAAAGCCAGTAAGTGGAAGAATCCAGACTCAAACCAATCCCATTACTCCCTGAGACATCATTTCCTGTAAGGTCCACTAACGTGCATTAGCATTGCCAATGCGGGGAGCATTCATCAACTGAACTTCTTATGTATTAAACTGTGTGTAGATATTATCTCATTTAATTCTCAAGGCTTCCCTTTGAAGTTGTGCCATGTACAACTCCTCTATTCCATCGATTCCATAGACTGTCCTATCTGAGGAACTTCTAAATATATTCTGAATTTATTAAAATTTAGCTTCGTACATGTTTTGTCAAATATTGCATTGATTGATAAGCAATACCAGTGCTAGTTTTCTTCCTCTTGTTTAAGAATAATTTATTTCTAGTATTTTGGGGAAAAATAACGAGGTCTTTGTCTCTCACTTACTGGGTGCGTGTGTGTGTGTGTGCGTGTGTGTGTGTGTGTGTATGTGTGTGTGGTGGTGGGGGTGGGGGGTGGGTCTTCTGCCCCATTGTTTCCTTGCCAGCTCCTCGGAGCCATGCACTCGTCTCACTGCCCTGTGAGCCAGCCACACTCTCTTGTTTGTGAATCAGGAGGTCACAGCTTGAAGATCAAGGACTCCTGCACTACTGTTGAGAATGCAAGAAATTCCATAGAAACAGGAAGGCCAATATAGGGCAGGATAGTGCTGATGATACGTCCCTGTATGTATTGTTCCTCGTCTTCTGTGACACCACCTTCCAAAGTTGCGCCTAACTTCACTAAATGATTGTGGAAATATAACAGACGTCACAGAATCTGGGGTTAGAACTTTAAAACAGCAAACTAGTTACGACTTTCCCCATTGTCCAGGAGGAAGACCTTTCTCCCACTGAAGTTCATATTGCTGTTCAGATCAGTGTCAGTCTTCTCGTTTATTTAAATCTCCTTCCCTCTCCTGCTGTTTCCCCTTGTGCTCTCTGGGATGGACTGTAAGCTGAGTCCATTACTGAGTTATATACCTCCCCTACAACAACATGGTCAGCTTTGAAATTACCTCTTGAAGTTCCATTTTCCCCAGTGTTTGGTGAGCTTGCACACGCCTGCACTGGCACCACTGATTTCAGTCTTTTCAGTAACAAATAGTACTCTAGTAGGTTTTTATACTGTGTACCAGGGGACTATGGACTTCACTTTAATGATTGTGTGCCACTGTCTTTGAGTGTGATTTTATGAGGCACTGATTTATGTTATGTGAATACAGTCATTTTCCTTCAGTAAGGAGATTGTATCTAAAGCTTGTCTGCTCATTTCTTGCTTACTTACCCTCCTCTCAGCTTTTGTTCTGAAAGTCAGAAGACTGCTTATTCCGAAAACTAAACAATTACAAGCAGTGAAATCCATTCTCAAGTCCTACTGGTGAGGGATTGCGTAAGTTCTCATACTCTGAATTTCAGCAAACCCTGTATTTAAAATGGTTGAGGTAGAAGGGTCTGTTGGGTTTCATGTTAGTTAGTATGCTTCCTGGAATTCAAATACTGGGAGGTTTTAATTAATGCCCCAAAGAAAACAAATACAGTTTTCTTTATTCCTTGCTATCTATGGAATATAGAATAATCTCCTAACAAAACCTTCTCAGCAACCCTGTTTGTCTTGAGGCTAGGATATTTGATAAACTCAGGGTGGTTATTGAAGTCACTCTTTCATTCAGCAGCATCATCAAATATTTATACCTCATCATTTACTGTTTAAACATTTAAATTTCACCAATGGAATCAAATGGTCTGACGAGGATTATTTATATTGGAAAACAGTGCCATATGTCTCAACTCTACATATCTGAAAATTCTTTCAGCATATGCTGCAGAATTACTTTTTGCATTCACTTTTCTACTTCCTGACACATGGTAGAAATGTAATAAATGTCTTTACAATTAATGAGAACGAGGAAAGAAGAAATTTGGAAGTAGGTTGCCATTATGGTGAATGAATATTTGGATCTAACATTTTCCACAGTCTTGTTTTTTCATAAGGCTCTTTACTAGAATCATTGAGACATCAAATATTTTTCAAGATTGTAATGAGTGTGTCATTGTGTTGATGAGAAGAGCATCTTCTGAGTGCACATAACTACTGCTATTGAAATTTGTGTCTCCTATCTTAAGAAAGCTAGGCAAAGGCAACAGGGAGAAAAATTGACATACAACTTCTTGGAAAGAGAGATAAGATGTTCAAATGATTAGAAAGCTAGATTATAAGAGATTGACCATATTTTCCCAAAGGAGTTATCTGAAAATATAGTTGATTATAATGATGGACAGAATATCACTCCACAAAGATATAGTTGTTACAATACTGTATTGAAATGGGAAATGTACCTTTTTACCCCTGGGAATTCAAATGAGGAAAAATACCTAATCAGATATATTGTTATTAAACCAAAAGGTTATGGAAACACTAATTATGCTAATACCAAATTTAATGTTAAAATGGGACTATGGGGAGACCAACAGATACATATCATCACCTCCTTGTAGATCTCAGCTAATTATGAATCTTTGAGGGTAAGTCTTAAATTGGGCATCTTTAGTTTGCAGTTTTCATTACCTTTTGAATTTTTAGTTGAGGACTTAGTTTTCTAGGATGCTGGTTGTCATTTTTTCATGATATCTTGATTATATTTTACATAATGGAAAAATATTACTTTATTAAATTGTTTTTCTAAGGGGATGGGAATGAATGTGAGTATCTGTACCTCAAATATCACACATCCTTGGACTCTTCATTCCTAAGGCTATTAATCCCCCATTAAGGCAAATAGAGTTGTGCTTTCTCAAAAATGATACAAAATTTTAGTCCTTTCTAGGATCCATAAATTTGATTATCCTTTCTATCAGTGAAAGGCAATGATTTCTGAGCTGTTTAATTTTTGATGCATTGGACTTGGTGTAATAGGGAGTGGGCGGGAAACACCCAATCCTCCCAGATATTCACAAACCGTCAGCACGACTTCTCTGGCCACAAAAGATGTCTTTTTATGGAGATATTTTGTTGTAATTTCAGAAGGTAGTTGTTAGTTATCTTGGCTACATTACATTTAGCACATCTGGGATGTGTTCACATGAAGACATTGGCTAAAAGTAGTATCTTGTGGCCTGGAAGTGACTCTGATATTGAAAAGGCTGTAAAGGACATTCCTTGCTTGTCCTCACTCAGTAAAGAGACCTTCCATGGGAGGCGTATCAGGAATGCATTTTGGATTTGAAGAACCAGCACAGAAGTCAAACTTCTCAACTGTGGTGAAATTTTTTTCACAATGTCCTAATGTGCTTTTAGTTCTTCCCTCATATGTGCCATGGCAATTACAGCTCTGAGACAATTGTTTGCAGCCCTGACACAAGAATTTCTGACAATTGTTCTACAGTTACTTATGAATTAAAGTAATTTGGGGAAATGACTCACATTTAAGCTACCACCACTGCACAGATAGTGTAAACTATCAAGAATGCCCCAAAGCAAATTGGGACACAGTACTTGTCTCTCACCGCTTAAGTCAGAACTGGATAGTTGTCAAGAGAAGTCACTTTCTGCTGAACTTGGGATGTAGCAATATCTGAATTTTTTTATTCTTAAATGAAGATTACTAAGACATAACAGAATCTTGTTCTGTTTATACCTATTCATTAATCACTTTTAGCACCAGAGTTTGTCTTAGCACAAAACTATGAAATTTGAACCAAGACAGAATTTGTTTCAACTTTAGTTGAAGTTGTAAGGGTACATTTTATATGGTGAAGTATGTTCATGCTTTAGGGTGACTTTGCCATGTTAGCTAATAAGTATACAATTCCAAGGACTGATTAATAGTTAAAAAGCTAGGATTTGGGGGCAGTTTATCATTTATTATTTTTGCCATTTTCTTAATATACTAGAAATTTATTTCACTTTTGTGGGGAGATTTGGTATAACGTAAGAAAGTGTCTACAAAAGCACTTTGCAAGTTGTAGACTGTTCCCATAATCTGGATAATACTAGCAGGGATAACTTCAACAATGCACAACTTTTATAGCACTTACTGTGTGTTGAAAACTGTTCCAAGTACTTTCAGTAAATTTTAACTATTTAGTTATCACAGAAGTCCTCTGAGAGTAGATATTAACAATTTCATTTGACAGTTGAGGGACTGAGGCCCAGAGTGATGAAGTAACTTGTTTAAGATCCCCAGTTAGTATATGGCATAGAGGGGATTTAAACCCAGGTAGAGTGGCTTCAGTTGAGAACAGAAAAATGGGAAGCCCCTGCCTTTTCTATGGCAGTCTGAATATTAAATAGTGAGTAAATAGATGCTTCTAAGAGGCTATAATTGAATAAGAAAAGTGTTGCTCATTTGATTTTGATGTCTATGAATCTGATAGGCACTGTGATTGTATCTGCCAAAGCGAATTTAAAAATAATCACAAATATGATGCTTATTTTGATTTGGTGTGACATAATTCTACTCTTTGGCTGGTTTTCAATAGTTTTATTATTCTAGCAGTATAAAGGGCATTTTAAAAAGTAAACGGTAAAAAAAGTTTTTCTATTTCATCTTTTAAAAAAACTCATCGGTTTATCTCTTGTTTGGGTTCTTGCAGCAGTGTGATAAAAAGGTGTGATTAAAAGACTCTTCCAGGGGCAGGTGCAGTGGTTCATGTCTGTAATCCCAGAACTTTGGGAGGCCAAGGTGAGAGAATTGCTTGAGGTCGGGAGTGTGAGTTTGCAATGAGCTATGATTGTGCCACTGTACTCCAGCCTCGGCAATACAACAAGACCCTATCTCTAAATAATAATAGAAATAATAATACATAAAAGATTCTTGCAGAGACTAAAAGGGAAACTAGTTCATAAGGGTTCAGTCATCTTCACAACAGGTTCCCTTTCAGACAGTGATGCCGACTTGTGCAATTTCAAGAAAAAGTCCCGGATTTTCACATTGTCAGCTTCAGTTATTACAGGTGAGCCAACTGTCTCCTACAGGGTTAGAGTGAGTGGTCTGCACAACAAACTGAGCTACCCTTTAAAAAAATTAGTGCTTCAGTTAATATGACCTCACATTTTTCTCCCCAACTTATAACTTCAACCCTGTAGTTTATGGGTCTAAAAGATTTTTCATAGCATCTCCTTCTGCTATAATGAGAGTCACAGTAATTGCTGAAAGGCATTGACTCCAAAGAAATGCTTTATTTTGTTTTTCCATTCCTTTTGGAAGAAATATTCTTTGACCAGGTGGATTTAATTCAACCCAAAGGACTTTCTCTTAAAAAAAGAAAAAGTAAGGACTATTTTTGTTTCTTATGTTTCTTCTAGGTGCTGTATTTAAGTTCTATAAGGGATAGTGGATAGTAGAGTTGTATTCGTTGGTAGAATAAGTTGTTACACTTCACTATTTCTTTTGAAACTAGTCACCACTTTTACTTAGTACATCCCATTATGAAGAGGTCTTAAAGAAAGAAAACATGAAACAGGAAGCAATAATAAATGTCTGTGTTCTAAGAATTTAAGTACCAATAAATAAAAGTTGTTATAAGGATAAGCAAACTCCAGACACTCCCAGTGTCTGTTAGAATTCTTGGCACTGGCCGGGCGTGGTGGCTCATGCTTGTAATCCCAGCACTTTGGGAGACCGAGGCAGCCAGATTGCCTGAGGTCAGGTGTTTGAGACCAGTCTGGCCAACATGGTGAAACCAGTCTCCACTAAAAATACAAAAAAAAAAAAAAAAAAAAAAAAGATTAGCCAGGCATGGTGTAATCCCAGCTACTCAGGAGGCTGAGGCAGGGGAATTGCTTGAACCAGGGAGGTGGAGATTGCAGTGAGTTGAGATTGCACCACTGTACTCCAGCCTGGGCAACAGAGCAAGACTCCATCTCAAAATAAATAAATAAATAAGTAAAGATTCTTGGCAATGTTACATTTAGGATGTGTTAGTTGAGTGTTAACTGTGCACAAGACAGGTCTGTCTGATGATCACATAAGTTAGTAGACAGGCTATGCCATGTAGAGCCTCCTCAGAGTTAATGGCTCCTCTTATGCTTCCAGAAGACTTGGTAGATGTTTCTATTATTGCACTCATCTCATTGTGAACTCTTTGAGGGGAGGGTTATGTCTTATTGACTTAAAATGGTGCCTAAAACAATTGGCACCTAATGAATATTGTAGAATGGAGAGGGAAGATAGGACTGGTTCATAAGTAAGATGGAGGAAGATCATTTCAGGCAATGAATATAATAGGAGGAAAGGAAAGACATAGAAGGCTCTGCAGGCACAGTGACTCACGCCTGTAATCCCAGCAATTTAGGAGGCCGAGGCAGGTGGATCACGAGGTCAGGAGATCGAGACCATCCTGGCTAACACGGTGAAACCCCGTTTCTACTAAAAATACAAAAAAATTAGCCAGGTGTGGTGGTGGACGCCTGTAGTCCCAGCTACTTGGAAGTCTGAGGCAGGAGGATGGCGTGAAGCCAGGAGGTAGAGCTTGCAGTGAGCCGAGATCGCGCCACCACACGCCAGCCTGGACGACAGAGCGAGACTCTTCTCAAAAAAAAAAAAAAAAAAAAAAAAAAAGAGAGAGAGAGAGAGAAATGATCACATGGTTGAATTTGGTTAAAATATAATTTAAGAAGGCACTATTGGAAGCTACAGCTGAAAAGGTAGAACGGGCAGGATTTCATGTCATTTGACATTTCAAATCATTGTCAAGTTGGGGTGGGGGCGTAGTAGGTGATTCCTTAAATTTGGAGCTTAAATGATGAGAATGGGTGTGATCTTAAAAGAAATTAAAATTAAGGGGAAAACATTTGAAAGAGAAGGAATACTGTGTTCTGAAAAATTGAGTTTGAGCTTCCAGTGGAACCTCAAGACACAGGTAAGGAAATCTAAATGGAAACAGAGTGAGAAGCTTAGGAAAGCAAGGTCCAGGCTGGAGGAAACACATTTGGCAGGCAGACCAGCAGAAGTGATTGTGTAACTGAGGATAAGATGAAATTGCCAAACAGAAGAGGAGCACAACAAAAGAACTGAGAATAATACCTAAATAACTTGAGAAAGAATAACCAAAATATGAGAAAGTGAAGGGGCAATGAGAGCTACATGTCACAGCATGAAGGTTGGATGCAGCATGACATGAAGAAATGGCTGGATTTTGTAACCAAGAGTTGAGTCAGGTGTTGCTCAGTCACCTGTTAGCTGCATGATCTTCAGCCAATTACCTAAGCTCTTGGGCCACAGTTTCCTTACCTTACCTGCAAGGTGGGAATAACACCTCTGAAGTTGTGTTAATGTAAATAGTTTAAACAAGTATTCCTTAAATAATGCTTTTAAATCACTCCTTTTATTAAAATAATAATCACCAATAAAAGAGAAGATTTGGAATTATCTGTGTTTCTTATGTACATGTAAGCAATTATATTACAAAATGTATTATTGTAAAAATGTCCTGTAATGAGTACAAAATTGAAGACTTAGAAAGTTTTGGATTATGTAATTTGTAAAGGAATACACTGTCTTTTGCCCACAGTCTTCTGAGTAAAGCATTTTGGAGTTTAAATATAATTCAGTCTGTTTTATCAAGGTTAATTTTTTGAGTACCTGCTCTGTTCCCAACTGTTTTCTTGCTCTTCTGACTAAATTCCTCTACCTAAGCTCTTTGCTTTCCAATTCTTAGGGTATTTATTATTCTGAGTCTTCTTTAGGTGACTGATACTCCCCAACTCTGCGAACTACAGCTTTTGAAGCAATCTTAAATTTATAGCATTTGTGATTTTTCTAATACATTCTATTGAACACACTCTTCTTTTTTATTTTTGACAGAATAAAATTATATTTAAAACTGTTTATTGAGTTATGATTAATTGACATACAAAAAGCTGTACATATTTAATGTCTTCATCTTGATGAGTTTGGAGATAAGTATACACTATGAAACCACCAGCACAATATCTGCCATGAACCTGTTCATCACCTCCAAAAAGCTTCTCCCATCCTGTTTATTTATTATGAGAAGCAAAATTATTGTTTTATTAGATGTACTTGTAAATTTTTTGCCTCAGAAAATATTGTCTGATATAAAGTTAATTTTTCCATGCCTCAACATCATTCACAAAATGCTTTTAAAGCATTTAGCCTACTGGCATTTTTCACTTTTGTTAGAAAAGGAAACAGTAACTCTTTGTTATTCTTCTTATTAGGGTAACACATTAAGAAAGATACTTCTGAATCGATACTTTAAAGGTGATTATAGTATTGGCATGAATGGACACCTATCAGGAGCCTACTCCAAAACTGCACAGGTGGGAGGTAAGTCCTGTCATTTGTTTTTTCATTTTAGGATTCTCATGATACATCTCCATGTCATTGTTACTCTCGTATTTTACTGAAATGGCAGAGATATAAGAGTCATTTAAAAATCACTATTAAAAACTTTCATACAATTTGGGGTTCATAAAACAACAGATTTGAACATCAGAATTGATTTTGCTTTTTGACTTTGGAAAAATAGTTAAGTTATAATCTCTTAATATAGAAATTAAGGACAAAATAAAGCTAGTTTTCTTTTTCTAGTCTTAAGAAAAACATTTAATCACGTGTCAAACATTTAATGAAGAGTTCTATTTTTACAAACTTTGATTTTTTAAACTCAAACTTTGTTTGTTTGTTTTCTTTTTTCTGAGACAGAGCCTTGCTCTGTTACCCAGGCCAGAGTGCAGTGGTGCAGTCTTGGCTCACTGCAACCTCCACCTCCCAGGTTCAAGCGATTCTCCTGCCTCAGCCTCCCAAGTAGCTAGGATTACAGTCATGTGCCACCACACCTGGTTCATTTTTGTGTTTTTAGTAGAATTGAAGTTTCACTCTGTTGGCCAGGCTGGTTTCGGACTCCTGACCTCAAGTGATCTGCCCGCCTTGGCGTCCCAAAGTGCTGGGATTACAGGCGTGAGCCACCATGCCCAGCCTCAAGCTTCTATTATATTTAACTTTGTAGGGAAAAATCTCAATGATTAATATTTTTATTAAAATAATGAAATTTAAGAATTTGAAAAACTTACATGTTAATAATGGGTACAATTAAGGTTTATTTATTTATTTTTCCTAATCACAGGAAGCTTTTCTGGACAAGATTCAGATAAGATGGGGATATCAATGTCAGATATTCAGTGTCTGCTGGATAAAGAAGGTGCATCAGAACTTGTCATCGATGTTATAGTGAACACCAAAAATGACAGAATTTTTTCAGAAGGCATTTTCCTCGGCATTGCCTTGCTTGAAGGAGGAAATACACAAACACAGGTACTTGTTCATCAATCATGGGGATTACATTTATTATTGGTATTTCTTGTTTACTTGTCACAGAAACCAAGGAAAAGTGATGTGTTTCTTTTAGCTCTTATTACTATCTAAAAAAAAAAAAAAAAAATCCATGTATCACACTTTTCTTAAATTTATTTGTTTGCTGTAGAAACTACAGAGCTTCACAATTTATTCAGTCAAGCAGAGCATTCCTCTGAAACTTCCTTCTGACATTATTCCAGGAATTCCACAACAGTGAGCAATATGCTTACCTGCACACAGGAGATTAGGCCACTATTTCCAGAAGGCACATGTTTTCTTTTGAAACTTCTGCCAAGTGACCCGTAGACTTGACTACACCCAAAGGCAAAACGTGCTGCATGAGCCGGAGAGCTGGGGAGTGTTCCCAGATGACAGACATTTTCCTCCAGTTTTTTTTTTTTTTTTTTTTTTTTAATCGTTATGGTTAAATAGTAACAATTGTACATATTTATCGGGTACAGTGTGATATTTTGATACATGTATATAATATGTAATCATCAAATCAAGGTAATTAGCACATCCTTCACCTCAAGCATTTATCATTTTTTTGTGTTGGGAACACTCAAAATTCACTTTTCTAGCTATTTGAAAATATACAATAAATTGTTAATTATGGCCACCCTACCGAGGATTAGAACACAGGAATTTATTCCTCCTATCTAGCTGTCTGTTTTGCTGCTTGGTAGCCTGCTCTTTCTAGGTTTGCCTTGGTCAGTAAAGAAAACTACCTACTTACAACTAAGTATATAATTAGAAATTCTAAAAACCATTTTCTCAACTCATGGCCAGCAGAAGCCATGTCTAATTTGAAACTTGGATATTGTGCTTCATTTAACCGTCAAATACGTTGAACAATAGGAATATTACCATCTAACACATCCAATCACAGTGGCTTTAGGAATAAAGGCCTCAAGAGCAGCAAGTGGCATGGTGACAAAACGACACTAAATCTATAGTACTTAGTTGAGAAAAGAAAGTGTTTAAAATTCTCATGATGCTGTAGCTGCAGCATAGATTTCCTCTGCGGGAAGTTGAGGAAGGAGGTGACAGAAGTTGAGTGAGTTTTCTTGGAAATTATCTTATCTGAACCAGGTGTTCAGTTGGGACTTTTTAAAAATTATATTTTATTTTTAATTGACAAATAATCATTATGTATATTTATGGGGTACAATCTGATGCTTTGAGATATATATATATATATATAGTGTAATGATCAAATGAGGATAATTAGCATATCCATCACTTCAAATATTTATCATTTACTTGTAGTGAGAGCATTTAAAATTCTTTCAGCTATTTGGAAATGTATAACATATTATTGTTTTTTTTTTTTTTTTTTTTGAGACAGAGTCTTGCTCTTTCGCCCGGGCTGGAGTGCAGTGACCTGATCTCAGCTCACTGCAAGCTCCGCCTCCCGGGTTTTAGGCCATTCTCCTGCCTCAGCCTCCCGAGTAGCTGGGACTACAGGCGCCCGCCACCTCGCCCGGCTAGTTTTTTGTATTTTTAGTAGAGACGGGGTTTCACCGTGTTAGCCAGGATGGTCTCGATCTCCTGACCTCGTGATCCGCCCGTCTCGGCCTCCCAAAGTGCTGGGATTACAGGCTTGAGCCACCGCGCCCAGCCCCATATTATTGTTTTTGAGTATCATTGCCTTACTTTGCAGTAGAACACCGAAACTTACTCCTCCTGTTTAACTGAAACTGGACTCTTTGACCAATGTTCCACTGTCTACTTCTATGACTTCAGCATTTTTAGATTCCACTATTTTACTTATCAATGGATGAATGATTTTTAAAAATGTGGTTTATGAACATGACAAAATACTATTCAGACTTAAACCAGGAAGTTCTGTCAACTGGGACTTTCTAGAGAAAGTGTCCAGGCAACCACATAACGTTAGATAGAGACTTGTTCAGTGGACAGAAGTGACAGTATTTTTTTTTTTTTTTTTTGGTAGGGGGCATCTCTAGAAGAAATCCTTAGTATTACAGTCTTTTCTAGATTTCTGTTTCTAGGCCACTAAGGGTCACCAGATGGGATCATCCTTCAACCTTCGCACTTATTTTTGCTTACTTGTATCCTCATATTGCTGCGGAATAAGCCAGCTCCCATTGGAAACTGCACCTTCTACTTATAAATTCCTGGCAAGTTGTTCCCCTAAGATCTCTTCACAACCGAAATGTTTTTCAGTCCTTCTTTACATGATTTTCTGTGGCATTTGCCACTAGTGACTTTTTCTTTCTTCTTGAAACCTTTTCTGCCTGGGTCTTGGGACACCACCCTCTCCAGCTTGTCTTCTACCTCCTGCTATTTCTTCTTAGCCTTCTGCAAAGGTTTTTCTTCCTCTACTTAACTCTTGAATCCTGATATCTCCCGTTTCTTTGCACTCTCTCTTCTCACTCTGTTTGTTCTCCAGCCTGACCTCATTCATTTCCACACCTTTAACGTAAAATTCTGTATCCAGCTGTCTTCCAGAATATTTAGTGTGATGTGCACAAATGCCTTAAGCTCAACATATCTCACATGGAATCTGCTGTTGTTCTCCATACACCCACTGCTGCTTTTGCCATTACCTCTCTCAGTGATTGGCACTCCATCTACCCAGTTGTCTGATCAGGAAATGATGGGTCAGCCTTGAACTTAACTTCTCCACCCTCACTTACTCTCTTCCTGAACATCCCACTGATGACCAACTTCTGTGATTCTAACCCCTTAATATCCCTCATATCCATACTCTAGTATTTTTCAATCTCTGCTTTTCCAGCTCTCACTACAGATCCTCCTTATCCTTTCCCGGACAGTGACAAGTAGTCTTCTAAGAGGTGTCCCTGCTTCTAGTTTTGCGCTTCTCCAAATCATTCTTCATGTTGCTTTCAAAGATGCCTTTCCAAAAACATGCTATTCTTCTGCTTAAAATCTGTCACCTGCCCTATAAAGACAAACTCCCTGCTACAGTCCATAAGATCCTTCCTGTTCTCTTCAAATTTTCCAACTTTCCCTTGTTCTTCCACCCTCTTCCCTCCTCCATCCTTCCTCTTATGCATCAGCTACACTTAGCTCTTTGTTATTCCTCAAATGCGTTGTGTTATTTCTCATGCTGCTTTCTCCTCTTTGAGGATTCAACTCAATGCAATTCTCCTAGAAGCCTTTTCAGGCTCTATATCTCACTGGGTAGAATTGATTACTGCTTACTGTATGCCCCTGTTATAACCTGTGGACGTCTTTAATGACATTTCTGCCACTTTTTTTTGTTTGTTTGTTTTTGAGATGGAGTTTCACCCTTGTTGCCCAGTCTGGAGTGCAATGGTACAATCTTGGCTCACTTCAACTTCCACCTCCCAGGTTCAAGCAATTCTCCTGCCTCAGCCTGCTGAGTAGCTGGGATTACAGGAACCCACCACCATGCCTGGCTAATTTTTTGTATTTTTAGTAGAGATAGGGTTTCATCCTGTTGGCCAGGCTGGTCTCCAACTCCTGACCTCAGGTGATCCACCTGTCTTGGCCTCCAAAAATGCTGGGATTACAGGCGTGAGCCACCGGGCCCGGCCATTTCTGCCACCTTTTTGTGCCTCTTCATGTGTGTATCAGGTGCTGTCTAGTAAATTATAAGTCCTTAAAGGTTGAAACTACATTTTATTCATCTTGGTACCCCTTGTGTCTGGACCAATCTTGGGGTTCAATCAGTGTGCAGGAGGGAATGGATCTGTGAATGTATGGTCCTAATCAAATTCTTTCTTCTTCACAAAGTCTTTCCTAGCTTGTCTGAGGCATTTGGTGTCCATTCCCTTATCTCAGCTCCTATGCACTTGTTTCTTTAATACCCACTTGGCATTTTGCACGTGCTACTTTGTTTGGTTGTAATTTTGTGTGACACCCTGCCTCTCCAATTGAATTGCAACTTCTTCAGTATAGGGGATCATATCCTATTCTTTATGTCTACAGTGCTTTATAGCCATTCAACAAATATTTGTTGATGAAACAGCGTTAAATTACTTTTATATATGAAAACCTTCTTTTAAGATGGATTATGACAATAGGTACCAGCCTTCCTCTACTCGGATGTCTCACGTTGTATAACCCAGGTGGCAACTATGTTTTTTCCTGGCTCTAAGAGGTCTAGTTGAGATTAGCTCAAATCTTATTCCTTGCCCTATAGCAGTCTAAAGCACACTCCTCCCCAATATACTTGCCAGTTCCCCGGGGGTTTTACATTCTCACTGTCTCCTCAGCCAGAAACAGTCTTGCTTTCTCAGCACATAGATTCTTAACACCCCTGCTTCTGTCATGCTGAGAATTGCAGCCCCTTCCTTAATTTCTTCCTTTCTAACTACATTAAGTCAACGTATGTATGTTCTATACTTTATTAAAGATCAACTGAAGGGGAGGATACAGGAGGTACTTCTATTACAGTTTCACATGGAACCTAATGATAGCAATAAGAAAAATCATACCTACTAAATACGAGGCACTGTTCTTTGTGATTTGTGTGTATTACCTTGGCTAATATTCAAACAACCTGCGAGGTAACTGGTATGTTATCCTATTTTACTGAAGAAGAAACTGAGATAGACCCAAGCTTACGTCGCTAGTTAGAGATAGAGCCAGGTTTCAAATCCATGCAGTCTGGCTCCAGATCTGTGCTCTTAGATGCAATAAGCATCTATTTTCTAGGAATAATCATCCCCATCCTCACCCCTAGGATATTTCACTTGAGGATTCTCACTTCCCTTCGCTTCTCTGCCTCTTCCACTCCCCTGTCACACATATCTGTTTATCCATCCCCCTTAGTTCCAAAACACTTGGAGTTTCTTTCCTTTTACACTCTGTGCAGCTAATAGAGGTAGTTTCCTAAGGAAAAATCATATCTTTAGTGAGAAGAATCCTTATGCTACTTGTTGAGATTATATAAATATATATGAAACCTACTTTTCCTTTTAAAAATCGTGTTGTTCGCGGTGGCTGTAATCCCAGCACTTTGGGAGGCCGAGACGGGCGGATCACGAGGTCAGGAGATCGAGACCATCCTGGCTAACACGGTGAAACCCCGTCTCTACTAAAAAAATACAAAAAACTAGCCAGGTGTGGTGGTGGGCGCCTGTAGTCCCAGCTTCTCCGGAGGCTGAGGCAGGAGAATGGCCTAAACCCGGGAGGTGGAGCTTGCAGTGAGCTGAGATCCGGCCACTGCACTCCAGCCTGGGTGACAGAGCAAGACACCATCTCAAAAAAAAAAAAAAAATTGTGTTGTTAAGCATTGTAGATACTGGTTCTTAAAAGGTGTTATCTATGTAAATAATCTAGTGTTTTGATCGTAAGAGGTTGTTTTATACATTTAGTGATTTAGAGTCAGAAAATCTAGATTTAAATCCTAGCTCTACCCCTTACTAGTTACATAATATTGGGCAAGTCACTCATCTTTACTAAACCTCATTTTATGAGTCTATAAATTGGAACTAAGAACACTCTATTCATCACACTGTTGAATTGAAAGTATCTATGAAGTGATGTATACGGAAGAATTACGTAAATTATGAAACTTTGTTTTAATAGAGCCACAAAGTTCTCATAACTCCTCATTAATATATTGGAAACTCCTTCTACCTTCTAACCCCGTTATATTGAAAAGATTCAAACTTTATCATCTGTTTAATTCATGGGATTGTAGAGGTCTGTGGATGCTGCATTTATTGTTTGAATTAACAAAACCAGCTTGACTGTTTTACTGTGGTTGCAATGGTTACCGTGACTTTTTGGCCTTATTTCTTGAGGGTTGCTCGCCTTCTGTGTAGGAGCTTACCCTTGTAGGTGTGCAGCTGACGTCTAAGGCTTCATAAGACACTCTGTGTATATACATTGTGCATAGAGAAAATTGCAGGGTAGGCAACCATTTCAAGACCTGATGTCAGTAGAGTCTCGGTTATGGATCCCAAGACCTGTGGGTCATGGTTCCAGGAATTCCTAAAGGAAAGCATATCCTGGAGGCAAACTCCCCAAATTTGGCTATTTAAATGTTCTTATATTGCAATAGGACCAGTTCTGCTTGATCTGGAAATTATTTTTTCTTATGTTTTCTTCATACTATCTCTCCTCAAGCTTATATAACTCTTTTATTCACTATAGTTAGGGAGTTACTATCTTTATTAATTTACAAATGATATTTATCTTGTCTTGTGTCTATCTCATAATCTTGGTAGTAATAAGTTATAATTTCCCCACCCACTTCAAATTCTATCTTCCCTGGAATGTGTTATCTTTCCTACCTCCTCCTGCTTCTCCTGGACGCTTCCATAAGGCATTGAGCAGACAAGAATTGGGTAAATCTTCCCAGGGCTGAATATTTCCACATCTTACAAAGATACATTTTATCATACTTTTGTTTCTGAACCATTTCTGCCTCATTATTGACTAAATTTATTTTAAGGTGGATTTGTCTGAGACCCCATGCAAAACAATGTAGCTAATGAGGGACCAAAAGAAGTTGGTACCTGTTTATCAGTGAGATCCCATGAGTGAGGCTACCATGGTAACACTTTCTAAATTTCTAAAATGTGCTGTAATTTAGATAAAGAGAAAAATAGTCCTTTGTAACTTTCCATAAACTCATGTTTATACAGGGTGATCATTGGATTGATGGCTATTTTCCACTTTAGATTACAAACTTATGAGAGCAAGGATTGTGGTTGGTTTCCATTTTTGTTCTATCCCTATTAACAGAGGGCTTGACACATAGTAGGCACTCAATACACACATGTTGAATCAATGCATGACTTTGTAATAATATAAAAATCAAAGAATTCTTTCCATACAACTTCTTATAATGTCCCTGTACATTTTTAAAAATATATAACCAGTAAGGATAAATTAAACAGCATATGAAAATATGTTGGAGTTTAGTGGAAAATGCTAAGTAAATACCAACTATTATTAGTACACATTAAATAGTACAAGAAACTGGCAAAGGCTGTCAATTTATGAAATAATAATGGGTAGTGTATTAAGTATGTGCTTTTACCTATAATGCTTATGTTTATTTCAAGCATAAAAACACTATTTGTCTCCCCTTGGGTATTGATGTCTTAAAATGTGTTTTCTTGCAGTATTCTTTCTACCAGCAGTTGCATGAACAAAAAAAGTCAGAAAAATTCTTTAAAGTTCTCTATGATCGCATGAAGGCTGCTCAGAAAGAAATAAGATCAACAGTGACAGTTAATACCATAGATTTAGGTAGCAAAAAAAGGGACGATGACAATGAATTGATGACATCTGGTCCACGAATGAGAGGTAAAGAAGCATTTGAGTATTTGGGAGAACAGAGTGAGAGAAAAGAGGGGAATAGCGTTTAAATCTCATTAACATTTGTCATCTCTCTTCTGTTGGTTTAATTATCCCCACTGTGGCTCTGATCATCCATAAAGAATTTTGGTCATGGGTTGACCCTAAAACGGCTCTGCAGGACTAAACTTAAATGAGACATAATCAGTGCAAAGCAACCAACGACATGAAAAATGTTTGATTTCACTGTGGCATGCATGGTAAAGAAAAACTGCCCCAAATCTTTTAAGTGATCATGAAAATAAAACTTTAAAAACAGAAATTACCACACCAAACTCCAATGAAAGATTCTTGGTATTCAGAATAACAAAATCATCCATGTATTAAATACAAATCATAAAGACACTAACATTTTGAAGTTTATTACATTTTCCTACCTTCTTGAATATGAAACTCATATATATATGAGTTTATATATATGAAAAATATATATATATATCAGAAAGACATGAGTCCTTTTAACATTTGCTAAGCATTGAGATCTTTTTTATGACCCACTGCAAGTTTAACTTTTAAGTGCTATCTCAAATCCTTTTTGAAAATTGTTGCACCTTTTTTCAGATTATTTTTAATTCAATTGTTAGAGAATTTGGGTACCCGGTTGTTTTTTTTTTTTTTCTAAAAATTAGCAAAAGCAAATTGGCTCAGAAATATAAAAGTGCTGCTTTGTTTTCAGTAAGAGATTCAACACTACATTTAAAAGAGGGAATGAAAGGGCAATTAACAGAAGCTTCTTCAGCAACATCCAAAGCATATTGTGTATACAGAAGAGAAATGGATCCAGAAATAGACATTATGTGCACAGGACCAGAAGCAGGAAACACTGAGGAAAAATCTGCAGAGGAAGTAACAATGAGTCCTGCAATTGCCATCATGCAGCCGATACTGAGATTTCTTCAGTTACTGTGTGAGAATCACAACCGGGAATTGCAGGTATTTTTTCTGTTTTGTGTGAAAGCTGAGAATACAACCTATGTTTGTAAGTAATTAAATTCCAATAAAACCAACAAGTAGTTTTGGAGAGAGTTTTGGAAAGATAATCAATAAAAGCAATAGCGCTCTTCTGAAATGGGAAGAAACTTTGATATCAGTGAAGAAAAGGAAGAAGAAAATCCTTTTATACAAAAATAAAATAAAATAAAATAAAATAAAATCAGGCTCATACAGTATCATCCTCATCAATATTTTTAGCCTCAAATATTTTTAGCCTCAGTGGGCATCCTCTCTTCCTAGTATTCTCTGGTAAGGTTATATTGTTGAGAGAGATCATATTTGTCTCATCTATATCTTTCATGGTTTTATAGTCTTAAGGGGCTTTCATTATTTTCAAGCCAATTCATATTTCTCGAGTGAGAGTACTGAGTATATTTGTATGTCTTCATTTGAAACAGAATTAACATAGAAGAGGATGTTTTTAACTAGAGTGAAGGTGGATACATTCAAAAATGAATGTAGTCAGTGTCTTATATCTTCTTTCCTGCATTTTCCTTTGTTAGATAGATGAACTTAGGAGTGCCTATGAATTTTGAATTTTGGCCGCTGTTTTGCATTGTTTGTACACAAGCAGGCCAAGGCCAGAAACATTGCTTCTGGAGGGACAATACTGGATCAGTGCCCATGGGCATATCCTAACCCATTTCGTCTGTCAGTGTAGGAAATAGATGTATAGGGTATATAGCACATTAGATAGTATCTGATTGAACAGTTTACTGATAGGAGTGTGGGATCAGTATAGAAAATACTACTTTTAAAATTGTCTTAAGAAGAATAAATGGTAGATATAAATTCAAATAAACACATTAAATAATAAATTAATAGAAATAAATACTAAATTGAAATATGAAACAAGTTTCCTTTCCAGCTTACCCTTTTACTGGGTTTACTCCCCAGAGAAAATCACTGTTAACAGGTGATTAATCTGGAGAACTTGACTGAATATTGTCAAGGTCCAGGTTTTTTCTTCTAGAAATTTTTATGCATGCGTAAGCATATTGATCTGTGCAGGTAAACATTTTTTTTTAAATCATATTCTGTGGTATTCTGGCCAGGCACGGTGGCTCACGCCTGTAATCCCAGCACTTTGGGAGGCCGAGATGGGTGGATCACAAGGTCAGAAGATCAAGACCATCCTGGCTAACATGGTGAAACCCTGTCTCTACTAAAAAAAATACAAAAAATTAGCTGGGCGTGGTGGCAGGCGCCTGTAGTCCCAGCTAGTCTGGACGCTGAGACAGGAGAATGGCGTGAACCCGGGAGGCGGAGCTTGCAATGAGCCAAGATCTTGCCACTGCACTCCAGCCTGGGTGACAGAGTGAGACTCTGTCTCAAGAAAAAAAAAAAAAATCATATTTTATGGTATTCCTCAACTTACATTTTTCATTTAGTAATATCTGTTATTAGTCAATTACTTATTGCCAGGTTATGTTTATTGGTACATGTTGAAGTACCGAATTTTTATAGTTTTATAGTATTCTAATGTTTGAATGTACTATTGTTTATTAAGCCAGTCACATTACCACAGTTATGATATGGTTTCTGGTGTTTGTATAACAAGCAGTATGCAGGGAACCTGTTGGTGTACTTGTGTACATATATCTAGAAAAACTTTTTAGAAGTGGAGCTGTATGTTAACTGAAAATTTTGATAGATACTTCCAGTTGCCCTTCATAATGGTTATATCATTTATAATCAATGAACAATGAAGTTACACTGTTCATATAAGATTATTTATAATTGAAAATTTGCTTCTCTCCCTAATGAACTTCTTTCTACCTAGTTTTTTTTCTCTTTTTCCCACTTCTCATTACTTTTGCCCTCTGTGTGTAGTTTGATAATGACACTGAGAAATGTTTATTATGAACTATCTTGAGATATATATATAAAAAGTATGTATATATGTACACAGAGGCACAATATATTATATATTATATATAGTACATACGTGTGTGTATATATGTATGTGTGTGTGTGCGTGTGTGTGTGTGTGTGTATATATATATAGATAGATAGATAGATGTTTGAGGAAAAACCTAAGGCCTAAGGGCCTTTCTCCCTCCTTAAATGGAGGACAATTTTAATAAATGCAAATAATTTTCTTACAAAGACAAGTTAGAAAAGCACAACCTGCACATTATGTTCATGTACCCTAGAACTTAAAGTATAATAAAAAATAAAAAAAAGAAAAAAAAGAAAAGCGCACATATGGGGAGAACAACAATCAATCAGCACAGTGAATTTTTGTAACCCTTCAGTTTTATTTTCTTTTGCCTTCAGAACTTCTTGAGGAATCAAAACAACAAAACAAATTACAACCTTGTCTGTGAGACCCTTCAGTTTCTGGACTGCATTTGTGGAAGTACAACCGGTGGCCTGGGCCTGTTGGGTCTCTACATCAATGAGAAGAACGTAGCACTGGTCAACCAAACCCTGGAGAGCTTGACTGAGTATTGCCAAGGCCCCTGCCATGAAAATCAGGTAACGAGAAGTATTCATGACTAATTAGTAAAGGGATTAAGTTGGGGAAGGAGCCAATCTCTGTGTGCACTTGAAAGATCTTTCTTCTTGCTGTGCCAGACATTTTTACTTTCCTAATAAAACATACAAAGACTGAATTATAGACGAGGAAATGCTATGCTGTATTTGTATATAATTTCATTGTAAAAACAATTCCCACGAAAATGTTCAAGATAAAAATCGACTTACTGAAAAAAGTGAAATATGTGTCATGACCACCACCCAGTTTTCATCTTTAGTGAACCTTTCCAGGATTTATGGAATAAACTTTCTTTGGCTCCTTTGGCACCCCTACAAGGAGTAGTATATGTTGTTTCTTTTATATGCACAATACACTTGTGAATAGGTGTCATTATTCCTACTTTGCTGATAAATAGGCTCTAACTCAAAGATTAAGTGACTTTCCAGAGTTTCAGAGTGACAGAATCAGTAAGTTGTAGAGCCACTCTTACAACTAAGGACTTTTGATTCTGAGTCTAAATCGAGTGCTCTTTCGACTATATTACATTCTGGAGGGCACAGTTTCAAGTCTCATTTCCAGAATATTTGCCTCTGATTTTGTTTGCTTGGATATCAAGGACATATTGTGGGAGTAGAAGGCAGGACACTTGGGTCAATTAAGGGAAGGGATGCCACCTGAAAGTTTGCCAGTTGACTGTATCACCTCCTCTCAGGCATCATGGAGCTACCATCATAAGCGTGGATCAGTCCAGAAGACAGAGTTTTCAAGTCATAAACATTTCTGGATATAAATATTAAAGAAGCCATTGAGAGCAAAAACAACAACAACTGACATAGAAAAATGTGCAAAAGAAATTTGCTTTTTTAAAAATTGCAATTTACATGAGATGTACACACATATGCACATGGTATCTGCACACACACATATATTTATGAACATGCACACATATGTACATGCGTAGGTGTATAAAATAAAAACAGGACAATTTTGACATAAACAGTTTGTTATGGAGGTATTTTCCCTTTCTGTACTGTACATATGAAATACCAAAAGAGTTTGTGGATTTTTCCCTGCATTTTTCTGGGTTATATTTCAGTCTCCCAGAGCAATGATACAAGAAAACCTAGATGTTGATTTAAAGTTAAGGAAAAACATACAAATTCAGAGATTTGGTTTTGTTGTTGATAAAAACTTGTACATCTATAATAGAAAATAATTATACCATTTGTCTCTTCTGCTGTTTCCGGGAAAGCTTGTAAGAATGTTCCCCAGTTTTGGTCTCATAAGAGAATGGAAGTGAACTTTGAAAGTAATTTACTAAAACCAAATAAGTTCTGAAAGTAAAAGCTAATTTTCAAATAACATGAACCTCACAAATACTTCCCCATTGCTCTGAAAGTGTGTGGGAGGAAAGATTGCTGGCAAATTCTGGAGATGATCTGCAAAAAGATTCTCTTTAAGTTTGGCAAATAATTTAATGAGCAAAAGAACCTCAGTAAAGGTAGGAGATGGGTAGAAAACACCTTTCCTCCGTGTCAGAGGAATAAAAACTCCGTTGTATGGAGGGAGAAATAAGGCCCATGCTGAAAAAGCAGTCATTTCAAAATTGTCTTGATTTTGTTCTTTCTCATTTAACTAGCCAGGATTTCAGTTTTTCATACCCCTTGACAAGGTGCTACATTGTTAACACATAGTCCTACAAATCTGGCTCACAAGTTCCTGATTTAAGACCTGTAAAATTAAATTGAGAATCCCAGCACAGTTGATCTTAACCTTCAAAACGTGGATATTTATCTCGCAGGATGTTTCATAAATTTTCCCCAATGAAGATCCCTCATGTAAGTTTAAGAAATTCAGTAAATTTTTCCTTCAGCCATCATTATTGACAGCATGTCCCCAGACATCAGGAGAGTGTCTGTATTACTTGTCTTCGCTTCCACCTGGTGTGGACAGCAGCATCTCTTGTCATCAGTTTAGCAATAAGTAGCAATCAATTTAAATTGCTTCATCGGTACTGTAAAATTTGCCTACAAATCTCAGGTATGAGGGACACACGTCTTTCATAAATGGGAAAATTCTTTTATTGAGGATAATTCAGATCTTAAAATTCTGACCTTAAAGAACTCCTCCATTGATTGGTATATTAAAGTTTATTGAATTAAAGGATATTTAACTTAACCAGTAGTCTCTGAAATTCTATAAACACAGTATATTTTAAAAGATATATGCTTCATGCAGTGTCTCTCTGTGTGTTCTGCATACAAGGCCATTTGAGCAATACTAATCAATTAATTGCCAGACCCTATACAAAAAAATAAGTCAAATGCTCAAAGGCAAATCTTAGCTATTTTTTAAAGGTCAAAAATTAAGGTTTTTATGTTGCTTTATATCCTGTTAGTTCTGTGCTATTCTGTTGTGAATCAAATGCTGTTTTACAAATATTTTGTTTTCTAGACCTGTATCGCTACACATGAGTCTAATGGGATTGATATCATCATTGCTTTGATTCTGAATGACATAAACCCTCTTGGTAAATACCGAATGGATCTGGTGCTCCAGCTAAAGGTAGAGCGAATCCACTGTTCAGGCCAGAAAAGCTACAGTTTCTATAGTACAATCTTTAAGCAGCTCTTGTCAAAAGCATACTATCATGTTTTCAACGAATCAATTGACAGAAAGGGATAGTGAAAGTACAATGCTTACTAAACTCCGGATGCAATGTGAAGTTAGCTTTAAGGTAATATTCCATGGCAAGGTCCTTTCCTGGAAGTTCTCCAAGCAGCCACTGTGTTTCATGATTTCCCTTTTGTTTTTATTTTTATTTTTATTTTATTTTACTTGACTTTTTGAGATGGAATCTAGCTCTGCTGCCTAAGCTGGAGTGCAGTGGCGCGATCCCGGCTCGCTGCAACCTCCTCCTCCCAGGTTCAAGCAATCTCCTGCCTCAGCTTCCCGAGTAGCTGAGATTACAGGTGCCTGCCGCCACGCCCAGCTAATTTTTGTGTTTTTAGTAGAGATAGGGTTTCACTGTGTTGGCCAGACTTGTCTGGAACTCCTGACCTTGTGATTCGCCTGCCTCGGCCTCCCAAAGTGCTGGCATTACAAGTGTGAGCCATCGTGCCTGGTCTAGTTTTTATTTTATATTTTTCATTATAGGGAGAAGCAAAAGGTGTTGATATATTTTTAAAACACATTGACCACAGAATTCCGCCCAGAAAGTCACAAGGAATTAGACAAAGTCAAAGGAGTGCTGCATTTTAGTTTTATGGCTCTCTTCTTTCTAAAAGTTGTTCTCTTTTACATTAAAATTTTGTTTTTCCCCAAAATACTTTCAGTGATATCCACACTCTCTTTAAGAGGTTTCTTTAATTTAAGCCTTGTACACAGTTCCCAGCAGTTTCATTTATAAGAGCTCAGGAGCACAAATTAATATACACAATAAATTATATAAAGCCGAAATGCTAAGGCATGATATTCAATTGAGATGAGCTAGTAAAGACCACATTATTGTGTTTAGGGTTAAAGAGGAAAAAATAATCCTTGCTTAAATTACAATTTCTCTGTGAAGCCTGGTCTATCCAAGACTATAAAGAATGTGTAATTAAATTTAACTTTGTATGGGTAAATTTGTAGCCAAGAAGAATAGGAATGATATTTTTCTAATTCTGTTTCTAAATTTAGGTTTAGGTATTACAATGGAAAGTATATATGTTTATGTGAAGATTGTGCTAAAGGATCTTAGTAAGCATATGCTTCTTTATCTTTATTTTGATTTTGAGTCAGGGTCTCACTATGTTGCCCAGGCTGATATTGAACTCCTGGGCCCATGTGATCCTCCAGCATCCACCTCCTGATAAGCTGTGATTACAGGTGCATGCCACCACACCTAGCTTAACTGCTTCTTTAATAGAAGAGATGGGTTTGTATTTTTTCATATTTTCAGTTGTAATATGTATAAGCTTCTGTTCTTTCTATTCATAGATTAGAAAAGGTGATTCTTACATAAATGTACTTTTGCGCTTTGATTCATTACCATCATGCTTCAGTTAATGAAACCAGCCTGTGAGATAGTCAGCTTAAATTCAAGTTATTAGAAAAATTTTTGTTGTTTTATCTTAATTTCATCTTTAACCATAATTTATTAAGAAACAACATAGACAGGTCTTGATCTTTGGCTTTTAAAATCCTTCATTAGTCTAAAGACTATACCTTTAAATTTCTTTCATAGTTAATTAAACTTAATGGGCAGAAATACTGAATGACTCATCCATGTAAAATAAAGTATAAGCGTATAGATTATTTACAAATCAAAGCCTGTGTAAAAAAAATTAAATGAGAGGGCATCACTTAACAGCACAAAGATATTATCAACTAATCAAATGAAAATGCTTTTTTAAAAAATCATTATTTAAATTTTTATTAATTTTAGTATGTACAATTGTTACCTTTTAAAAATATGACAGTTGGATAAGTCAAAATACCAAATATATATTTGACTTGAAATATTTGAAGTATAGTCTTTTTTTCCTAGTGAATGAGGTGTGTGTACTTTTCTAAACCATCTTTGAGGCTTTGTACATGTGTCCGATATAAGAACAATGTTTGTAAGACAGAATAATATGTATTAGAAATTTAAGGGATTTCCATGCATAGGGTACTTTAAATAATAAATTATCTTTAACATTAAAAAGATGTCATATTAATAATTATTAAGGTTTTATTTTATGTCATTCGTTCCTGAATTTAATTGCTTAATCATCCCTAATTTTAAGTATACTTAGCTTTATATACTCATGTAGTATGAGATTCTATTACTTTTTCATATTTGTTATCCTTTTTATTTTCATTTGCAAAACTGAGCTGTAAATATGAAGTGCTTTGTTTGTAAAGATTTCTGTTTTGTTTTGTTTTTAAAGAATGTGGCTTCTTTAAGAAGAAACTGCTACACTAACACTGATATTTCCATTTGATTTTGTGGAATTTATAGACTCATACTATCAATTTGATTCATATTTCATTAGGCCATTTATAAGATTTCTATTCTTCTGACATAATATGGAAAAGAAGATTAGCTAGAAAAAGTACCGTATTGCCAATAGCATTCTGAAATTGGATGTATTTTTAAGCTATCGTATTGGGCCTGCTGAGGGAAGGTTCATTAGATAACACTGTCAGTGTTGCCAAGGTTTTAGCTTTGAATTCCATGATCTGTTCAGATTACTCCTAGGATTTAAGCTCTCCACTAATCCTAGAACCTTACTCTTTTAGGTATGTTATTTATGTGGGATACTAGATTGTTGAAGAGAATTTTAGGATTGGTTCAAGTCTGCAAAATATGAAAATGGAGCAGAAAAAGATAATACTACCTTTCCCCCAAAATACTAAAGTCTTTTCATAATGAGTCAGTGACATTAGTGTCAATCATCATCTTCATCATCGTCACTGTTATTGGTCACTTAAGATGATCTTTAGGCTATACTTCTGGTGGGGGGGAAATAGTTGGATAGAATTTGGTGTTAAAACTACCCAGGAGAATTAATTTGCACAACTGTAACAAAATTTGCGTGGTCATTATTTATTTAGACCAAACACAATTCATTTTAATTTTCATCCTATGATATGTTAACTTTGAGTCACTTAGAAACATCTTAAAGCCATGTTAACTCCAATTCTTTTGTACTTCTATCAAAGATTGTGTGTGGAGGTTAAGATTGTTATCTAAATGAATATTACAAGCACACTGTAGAAATAAATCCTGGGTATTTAATTTCATATTGCAATTTGCCAAAATTCTATGCCAGCACTATTAAAAACACAATATAATGTAACATCTTTCAAAATGTTTAGGATATTGTGCTTTCTTGGCTAAGATTTTCTGTAACTCTGAGTATCTATTTTGGATTATAAATTGTATCAGAAATATTTTTGATATCTGTACATAGGAATGGTTGAGATAATATATTGATAAAACAAATTAGAACACTTCAAAGACAACATAAGCTATTTTCATTTTCTGTTAAGCAAAAATAGAAGATATTCTTTCATAACCCAAAGGGAAACAAGTTGCATATTGCCTGCCATATAGTGAGACTAGGAAGCCATTATCAATAAGTTTATATTTCTAACACATGAATTTATAATTTTATAGATTAATTCTAATTATTGCTCATATAATTTTAGATTTCGATTTGCTAATATGTATTAATATTTCATTTTAACAATTGTGCTAAATTCTTTAAATTGTATACCGTTTCTGTAAAATATGTTACTGATACCTGTTCACCTTGTTTTTTTATTGAACCATCATTATGAAATGCCTCTTTAGGAAACAGTGAGGGAAAATAAGATTATATTTTAGTGCGATATATAGTAAGTCAATTTTGCCTTTGAAGTACCTTTTCACCAATATTTAAAATATCTCTTGTAACATAGCTCTCATGATTCATTAGTTATATTTTGTGTTGACAGTGAAGTAAAATGTTCTATTTTAGAATTAACAAGACAAATGAAATTAGCAGTTTTAAATTCCGTTTGATTAAAAAAGAGGTCCTAGTAATCTCAATTAAAACAAATGCAGAGAAATCATTAATCCATGAAATTGACTTTGCATGCACATTAACTCACTCTGTGTCTCTAGAACAATGCATCTAAACTTTTGCTGGCCATTATGGAAAGCAGACATGACAGCGAGAATGCAGAAAGAATTCTTTTTAACATGAGACCCAGAGAACTGGTAAGAAAACTTTTAGAAGCTTGGTTAATATTGGGTAACCTAAAAGGAACAAGTTTAGAGAATGCATGTCAGGCAAAAATGTTGATTGATTTTCATTGCTCTACCGAGACAAATGGAGCATCATGACTTACCATTTCCAATACCTCAGAAGGCCCTGTGTTGGCAAAGGCCTGTGTGATCTGGGCCTTATGACTTCAGTAGTTTTATCCACTCCAAACGCTTTTCTTAGCCAACTTATCACACTATACTAAACTATATGCAAATATGTATTGCCAGAAAAAAAGTTGGCTTTAGTTTAATGGTGTATTGGAGCATATGAGGAAGAGATGTAAAAAAAAGTTTATATTCTTCAAAAATTTTATTTATACCTCCTTCTGAAAAATAAAATAAAATTAATTTTTTTTGTAGTTGTTCTTCTCAGTAATATGTTGTACAATGCTTGGCCTCAAGGAAACTGTGCAGACTCTAGTAGAGAGTCTAATGATCTCACACAGAGATCATTAGTGTGTCTTCCTGTTGTAGAAGTTATCTTTTCCTTTACACTCGTGGCATGCACATTATGAAATAATGCAGGTGTATTTTAAAAGCACTGGATTCCAAAAGCATTGAGAACATACTCACATAATATAGCTCAGTGCCCTGGTGATTAAGCTCCACTCACATCAGGGCTGTTGTTGGTGCTATGGGCATCTCCTATGAAAGCCTGGCACAACACTCTTTTGCCATCACTTTATTAGTAAAGAATGGAGTCAAGGAGGTCAGGCAAAAAGAGAGATAAGGTGAAGTTTGATTTAATATATATTTAATGAGAGCCCACTGTCTATCTGCAAGCAGTGAGTTACAAGGACCAACACATTTCCTATCCTATGGTTAAATGTGGCAGTGAGTGATATATTTATTCAACAATGGCACTGTGCAATAGCCCTTTGAAAATACTAGTTCCTCTGTGGACAAAACCTTTATCCTGTTATCCCTTTCCTCCTTGTGGCCCACCCTCCACCTCTTGCTTGAGTATATGCCCCTGCTCTGCACTTCCTTAGAAACATACATAGCCCTGGAGTAGGACTGACAGCACCCCACTGTGTTTGCCTCCTTCCTTGCTTGTCCCACTGGACCAGTAAATTCCTTGAGGGTACTCTCTCCCATCCACTGTTGGGAACCTCAGTTCCTAGGGCAATTTCTAGCACCATGTCTGCCTGTTACTTAGTGGGCACTTAGTAAATAATGGATGTTTATTGAGGTTCTCGATTCTCCTAATTCTTGGGAACTTTGGCACTATAAGCATTCATATATCAAACAAAAATTTCCAAGGAAAAGGGAAATATTGTAGGAAAATACTTTCATGTTCATTGAAATAAAGATGGTTTCCAAGGCCATTTTCATTTAGGGTCCTTTTATACTTTTGAGGCTCATGAAGCTGCCCAATTGTTAATTAAACCTCATAAACAGTGTAAAGCAAATGTTGTTTCTGGCATTTCAGTCTTCTTCTTTTTTTTTTTTTTTTTTTTTTTTGATAGGTGGATGTGATGAAGAATGCCTACAACCAAGGATTGGAATGTGACCATGGGGATGATGAGGGTGGAGATGATGGTGTTTCTCCAAAAGATGTTGGACACAATATCTATATTCTGGCCCATCAGGTGTCACATTTTATATCTTTACATTATTTTGCTCATCCTATCAATCATGTTTTGTATCTGTGGCTTGTTGTCATATTTTCAAGTTTTGGTCCCTTCATTTATTCAGCACTTACACCTAGGTTTGAGCTAAAGAGAGGAACAGCCTCTCAGAATGCCTGACTATGCACCCTAAGGTATGCCAGGGGACAGTCCACAGGAAAACAGTGCTTGGTACCCAAAACTACTGGGCCAGAAGGGAGGAGAATTCCCATGTCAGCCTGAACCATGGATAAACCATGGCAACAAATGAGGGTCCTGAAGGAGAGGGGAAGAGAGGCTACTGCGGAGACAGAGTATGAAGTGAGGGGGTGCATTCAATCCTAATCAGGACGAATTTGGCAGGTAGTCTCTGGCCTCCTTGAATTGTAGGTTGACATACTTTCTGTAGAAGTTGTAAACTGGCAGCCTCTGATTGGAAGTGTAAGCTGTAAACTGGCAACTTCTGATTGGAAGCTGTAAACTGGCAGCCGCTGATTGAAAGCTGTAAACTGGCAGCCTCTGATTGGAAATTCTTTTGAAGGAACTGTTTCCATTTTATAACTTTAAAAAACAGGTGTCTGATGAGTACTATTCATAAATTTAATACCATTAACATGAAGATCAACGTTAAATTGGCATTTTGCAAATTTGTTTAGGAGGTAAACATTTTAAATGTACATTCGCCAATTTGATTTTGTCTATGATAGCTCCTTTGTTTTTACAAAATGAAGTTCAAACGTTAGAGACTTGCTCTTTCTTTCTCATCATTTTCTCCCATTGGCGATCATTCCCTTCTGTTTCCCTGTATGTTTTATCAGTTGATTGAATAAACATCAATAGATATAAAGTCAGATTCTCAGAAGATTTATTTTTAAGATTGCTCTTTAGACATTTCTTATGCCCTTTTCTACCCTTTCTATAAATGTCTAATATATGTGAACTTGACTATAGTTGTTACAAAGCCTTCCAGGAGGGAGTCAGATTCTGAAAGATACTAACAAAAGACACCATTATTGTTTTGTAATATATCTGGCTCATTGAGAAGATTTTAAGGTCTCTCATAGTGTATCAAAATGCCTATGTAGAGCAGAAAGTGGTAAGGGCAGACGAGTTTTAGCTAGACAGATGAGCGTTTTATCTGCTGAGCAACTGAAAGCCAGGATGACGGGCAAGTTGAAGGAAGCAGAAAGTGGAGATTTAGGATGTGGAAAAGGTGTCATTTTAGAGAGAAAGAGAAGTCAGGTGACACAAAGTGAGTCAGTCTAGCAAAGGAATGACTAGAGATGACCAGAGATTGAATGTGAGTAGAAAGAAAAAAATCCCAGGCTGAGAATTAAAATCATATTTGCTACTAGAATGAACACAGAAACATGCTGAGCCATATGTGTACAGGGTCAAGGAGTTACTTTAGAGGCTGTAGCACTGTGGAGGGAAGGAGACAAGGAAGATGCGCAAGGTCAAAAAGGCAAGGTCAAAATGAGCAGTAGTAAGTTTCAGAAGAAAGTGGGGAAATAGAGCCACCTCTGTTTTCTTGACTGCAAGATAGTCTTGCTGTGTGTGGGGGAGGTTGTCTTCTTGCACGAGTGAGCAGCTGCATGAATAAGGTCTGGCTGTGTAGCTGTTGAGTGGGGAATGAACAACCAGACCAGCTAAGCTTGCCCTGAAGCCAGCAGAGTGACAGATTGACCAGCAGACAATGAATGAACCACCTCACATCCATTAAGAAATGTAAAAAAGCAATCTCAGATGACCAGTGTCTTAGGGGTAACAATGAACATGTCAAGGTAAAGCAAAGACTTATGTTAGGTCACTTCAGTTTGAAGCAGACCAAGCATAAGAGTAGAGGATGCAGGCCAGGTGTAGCGGCTCACACCTGTAATCCCAGCACTTTGGGAGGCTGAGGTGGGTGGATCGCTGGAAGTCAGAAGTTCAAGACCAGCCTGGCTAACATGGCGAAACCTCATCTCTACTAAAAATACAAAAATGAGTTGGATGTGATGGCGCATGACTGTAATCCAAGCTACTCGGGTGGCTGAGGCGCGAGAATCACTTGAACCTGAAAGGTGGAGGTTGCAGTGAGCCGAGATCGCTCCACTGTACTCCAGTGGGTGACAGAGTAAGACTGTCTCAAAACAAACAAACAACAACAACAAAAACCGAGTACAGAATACAAATTTTTTAAAAAGACGTTGTTACATGCTGAGAAGAATGGGCAAAGAGGGTAAAGAATGCAAGCACTGCTCAGAGATGGAAAGATGATAGAAAAAAATAAAGCAACCTATATATGAAATAAATTCAAAATGAAGATGGCATAAAGGCCAATTATTTTCATGAATTTGAGTTTATTACAGTGCTTGAAGAGGAGAATAGACATGTGCAAAAAGAATGGTGGAATTGTCCAAAAAGTGAAAATTTAGAAGTGGTAAAAAAAAAATGTTACAAGGGGTTAAAACAACTTGTTGAAAGGAAGAGAAATCAATGTTATGAAAATGATTGGGGTGGATATATCAAGGTGTTTTTGTTTTTGTTTTTTTGGTTTTTTTTTTAACTTCCCAGAAGAAAAATGTTGGAAAAGCAATGATTTGTAGAGCAATGAAAGTCCAATACGAAGTACAGAAACAAAGCCAGGCCTCTAGAAGAAAGAGAACAAACATCAAAACGAAAGAGAATAAAGAGAAAAGGAGATTCTGAATTGCTGAATACTTTAAGCCTCGTGATTACACTGTAAAAGATTAAATATTAAATAAGAGTCCACATGAGTCCCTGTTAGAACCCAAAAAGGGCACAGGTATGGAAGGAAAGTAGGCCAGTTGTATGTAACTGACAGTGTAGAGTTAAGCAATTGCTTGCTTATTCTTTTATAGTGACACAAGGAGTCATTTCCTGGCCACCATATAAATGTATTATTTATGGGGTAACCCCTTCACCAATTTTTCATGAAAAATTATGAGCTTTTACTCACAGAAGAGGGACCATTGTGCTCTGCTGATCTTTCTGCAAGTGACTCCTTGGCTTTCTCTAGGCTAGGATGTCATATTTGGTTTCTCAGGAGGCCAATCCCTAAGATTGTTGCCAAGTTCCTCATGAATCTATTGTCCTCCACAAACTCACAAGGAGTGGTTGGTTGTAAGCACTGCTTCAGAAGTGGCCATGTAGCTGTGCTATAGGGATTTGGTAGAGTCCAGTTTCCACTGTTTTCGTTGTGGATATGCAGTCACTGGGCTCCTGCAGGCAAATAACTGTGCAAATTGGTTTCTGGCTTTGCACAGTTCAGTACTTCCACAACCACGATGCAACTTCCTCTTTGTTTTACTATAATCATCTTTTGTGCAGACAGTTTATTCTGGTGCTCTCAGACTTTCAATTTTTGTTGTTGTTCTTTTCACGGTAGTAAGGTAGTTCTGCTTTTTCTGCTGTGACATCCCTTTTGGCCTTTCCTGTGGTTGGTGTTACAAGAAACAAATAATGCTTCTTGTAAGTGTCTTGTCTGATCTACATAAAACTATAAATACCTCAAAAAGGGAATTTCTTAACTTCTAATACTATATAGTGTTGTGCAGAGAATTTCCTTAAAATCCAACTAATTGCACTTTTTGACTTTCTATCTTCTGCATATTTTCCTTATGCCTCTGCCCCATCTGTCCGCTTTACTCTTGGTCTTTTACATTCTTTTCTTGCTTTCTGTAGAAACAGTCTCTACACACAGTCCAGAAAACTGTTCAGTACTTTGTGTATGTCCAATATATATTAAACCATATTGTTTCATTCTCTCCTGAAGCAATTTCTGTTCTTCTGTCTGAGACCCTGCATTTAATGCCTACCTGAAGTAAGAAGCATATGGAGAAATGTTATATGCTTTTCAGGTTGGGGAGAAGTATTAGATAGCAAGCTGTAGGAAGCAAAAATAACTCCTGGATCATAAGGCAAGAGAGAATGGGTCACTCTGATTGGTTACATTTAATTCTTTTCAAAATGCAGGCTTGAAAATTTTTTATGAGCATTTTCCTATATCACTAAATGGTCTTTGAAAACATAATTTTAATGCTGCATAATTGTTCCTCATTTGAATGTACCATGATTTGTGTAATCATTCCTTATTGTTATACATTTAGGTTTCTAATGTATTTGATATTATAAATTATGCCATGATTGACATCCTCATACATTAATCTTTGTCTGCCACACTGATTATTTCTCTAGGATAAATTCCAAGAAGTTTAATTACTGGGTCACAGGGTAGTAACTATTTTATGGTTCCTGATGCATACTGTAAAATTGTTTTCCACAGTTTATGATGGTACTTCTCTTACTGAATCCTAAAATTGTTACCATTTAAAAAAATACTGGCCACACCGATAGTATTTGGAACAACGATGTTTGCTGAATGAATTAACATATGATAGATGAAAGGAGAATCACATTTTGATTTATATCTTTTGGATTACTGGTAAAATGGGCTATCTTTTAATATGTTCTTTGGTTATTTGTATTTCTTCTGTGAATTACTTGAAAGTATATTTATCTCTTATTTTATAAGGTTCATTTTCCTTAATGAAGTTTAATTAGGGATAATAACTTTTTGTCAGTCATATTAGTTATATTTACTTCTTTCTGATTTACTGGCTTTAATGTTTTCATAATAGTTTTCTTTCAGCACCTCGAGATGATTTAAACACTCACCTAGATTTTCTTCTGGTGTATAATGAATTCAGGTTTTGTATGTAATTATATAATCTTTCCATGTCATAATGCAAAAGTAATAAGAAGGAAAGTTCTGATGCTTCATCTTTAAAGACATATTCCAAAATTTAGTGTGACAGCAATCCATGAGGGCAGGATTTGCAGGAATTTTAGGAGGGTGCTGTAGATTGCGGGTCACAGAGAAAGCTTTAGTAGAAGAGGTTAGGGCCAAAATCTAGCCACTTTCAGGGTCAGACAGAGTATGTGAATGAGTGATCTAGGGGCTGATGAGGTTGGGACAGCCTGATGTTCCTCTTCCAAAGCAGGGAGCCATTACTCACTTCTGCTGACTTGCCAACTGGACTCGCAGGCCCTCGATTTCCACTTCTTCCAGTATTTCAAAAGAAGCCTATATTTTGAAATTTTGTAAAAATCTGGAATCTCCTAACTTTTAAAAGTTGGCAGGTCATTCAGGATTTTTACAAACACTGAACAGGCCAAAGAAAACTCAGCAGCAAGCTGAATGTGGCCCTCGATCCATCAGTTTACCACTGTGGAGTAAAGGATTTACATTTCTCGTTCTTTCTTTCATTGAGTTTCATAGATGCATTGAGAGCTTACTAGATGCCAAGCACTGTGCCAGATACTAGGAGTGCAGTGGTAAAGAAGATCCACAACAGATCAGCTCTCGGGGAATTTGCATTCTGGCTGGGAGCAGTGAAGAGTAGACAATGAACCAGAAGGATGCCAGATGGTCATATAAGCTATGCAGTGAACAGGAATAGATCATGGTGAAAGACAGTTACTAGAGGCTATTAGAGATTGGTTGATCTGGAGGGTTTTCTGAGGAGCAATTTAAACTAGATCTAAGTCAAAAATCAAAAGCCAGCAGGATACCATGGGGGTGGGGGTGGTTTGCAGGGCAACATTCCAGTGGCTTGAAAGTGGCAATGAGCTTGGCATATTTAAAGGAGCAAAAGAAGGCCTGGGTAGCTTGACCCTTCCCCCAGCCAGCTATTAGTACTTGAATATTATACTAATCACCTGCAGTTCACCTCAGGCTTATTTATTATAAGATACTTTCAACAACATTTATTGAACACCTCTTATGTCAGGCATTGTGCTAGTTTCTAAGATGGAAAGATGACTAAAAATGCAATCAAGAAGCTCACAATGAAGTGTATATAAAAGGAAGAGCGAGAGAGATAAATCATTATAGTTGAATGTGCATGTCTTAACTTGGAGGTTATGTACAAGGTGTACTTCCCCTAGGAGTCAAGAGAGCTTCCTGGAAGAGGTGACATTTGAACTAAATCTTGAAAGAGAGGAATGGAGGAAGACAGTCCAGGCAGGCAGAAGAACTTCTGCAAAAAGGAGCCAAAAATATTTTAGGGAGAGAAACTTCTTTTGGTCATATTAGTAGGGATCTTGTGTGGTATCTACATATGTTTTTATGTGAAGTAAACTACAATAATTTGAATTATGTAAACATCTTTGATAACTGTAATGACTCTATAGGCACCTAACAAATGTTGCACAAATGCATGAATAATTGAAGGATGAATGAATGAGTGTCTAGGACGTGATATACTCTAAAGCTTTGATATTTTATAGTTTAAGTATTATAATTTAAAAAACTGAATAAAGATATTTTTCTGTTACTATCATTACCATGATAAAAGTTAATGATAATTTCTGCCACTGGAGCACACATTTCTTGGGTACAGATACAATTATCTTTTTTTTTTTTTCCATGTGAAGTAGTGCCTAGATTATAGCAGACACTCTAGAAGAGTTTGAAGGAATAACTTCTGGCAAAAATGCATGCATGCTGATAATATTTCTAGGTAATACCTCCACTATGTAAGATTAGGAGACTCCTACAAAGCTTCTAATAGCATGCTGGCAATCCATAGTCTTATTTAACTGCTCTTGACTTTCTTTTTAGTTTTATACATTACTGTTTGCCAATATTGTTAGTAAACTCTGTATCAACAGGCCCTATAATATCTTCTTTCTTGCTAGGCACTTTTCTTATTTTTCTTCATGATACCATCTTTCTCTTTTACTAATAGAATATCTCCTCCTATTATTACTATTCATCTTAGTGTTACCTTCATACCCTAAAGATCCAAACTGAGACCTACCTAACCCATTTCCTAGATAAATTACAGCCAGCAACTATCTATTCTTTGTTTTGATTTCTTACATTTGTTAGGTCCACCTAGAACCACATACTTACTTTTACACTAGATTATGCTGTATATCATCCTGGAATTGTTCTTTGTTTCACGTATATCGGATCTGGCTACTAAATTAATAGTGGATCCACAAAATCTGGACACCCAGGAGGCCTTATTTTTACAAAAGAAACTTTCCACAAAGTATAATGGGAAAAAAATGCCTTGGTATTATAGAATAGATTTAAATTCTCCAATAGGCACTTCCGTGTCTTTCACTGAGCATCTAAGAACCTTTGGGTTATGGCCATTTAAGTGACCTCTCAAATTGATGGTTAATGGGTACAATAAAAAATGCAGTCTAGGAAATGGATTGAAATGGGACTCACTAATTATTGGTTTGATACAAAGATCATGAAGTGGAAGCAATTATTTGTTTGCTTAACATTCCATGTTTGTTAGATATATATTTATTTCTGAGTGGCATAATTATTAGAGCATCAGTCTGAATTCTAGCAATGTAAAATGCCATTGTTGTGTCTTTGACTCCTCCTTCTGCCTGCTTTGACTATCCGTTGAATTCAAAGTCTAATAGGAGAGCTGGAGATATTAGGCAAGGCTTTTATGATTAGTTTTTCCAGGAAAAGAAAAATGCATAGCACTCCCTAGTATATTTCAGACCCTTGAATTTTTACCTTATCCCTAATCAAAGTCAATAACTCTTCCTTAACTTTCGAAGGGGGGTGGGCGGGGTGGGGGGGAGAGAGAGAGAGAGAGAAAGAGAAAATGGTAGGAATGGCCATGGCATTTTAAGGACAGGGATTCTTTATGACATGCTAAAGAAATTTTCTGGATTTCCTGATAGTCTTCATTAATCCACTTTTTTCTTTAAAAAGTCTGTTTCTAATAACTAACAACAATTGCTTGAGCTATATTCATTATTCATTTTAAGGGATATGCATGTAAATTACTCCAAATAGCTAAAGTTTAATTTATACTGAAACCATATGAAGTGTATCCATCACTCAGACTACTTACAGTGTTTTCCTTAGAGATTTATGCTCTTCCCCTTTTGGCAGCTTCTATTTTCTTATGCTAATATGTAGTAATCAGCATTGCTTCATTTACTTTATTTGTAGATGCAGAAGGATGGTTTGTAATTGGATACATAACTTCCATCTCTAATATCTTTGAAGGGTTTTAAGTAACTTACCATTACTTCATCTTTATTATTGCTTGTTGTGCAGAACGTAGAAAACACAGCTGGGTTTCTCAACTCACAGAGGCACTTGTAGCTCAGTAATATGTTGGCTAGAATGTTGTACCAAGAATATTATGCAAACAGCTTAGCTATTATTCCACCCCTGCACCCTGTATTTTCTCTGTGAGCTATTTACATCGCTTAACTTCTCTGGCTTCAGCCTTCTCATCTATAAAAATATGATGGCTGTCAGTGAGCTGCATTTGCAAAGTAAACTTTCAGAGACTTATGAGCTCCAGAGAGTAGTTGGACTGTGATGGCTCTTTTACTGGATTCAATTATGTTTTAAATGATGTAACAATAACTAATCAGCTACTAGATATTTATGTATTTATTTACATGTCATCAGTTATAAACAGAATTTGAGGTTGAATGAGAAATGCATGTATATAATTAGCTTGTTAGAATACAAGATCAAAAGCCATGAGAAAGAAAGAGGATCTAAGTACACCAGAGGTCTTGGCTAACATTCTTACAGTTTATCAGTGGTGGCTCTGAGCTTCTTGGTAACCAAGAGTATAATTGATACCTATAGTATTCATTAATGACCAACTTTCTACTGGCATTTAATTCAGAAAGGAGTTTATGCAAGGATATAGTACAACACAGAATGGACAGAGCCATTCTGCAGAACACACCAGATGAAATAATGCACATAGCTGTCTTTTGGTTCTCATAGACAATGATCAACACTTCTGATTTATTAGCAGGAGTGAATGTAATTAATCTTGAGGTGTGTTTAATCCAATAGCCATTATGAAAATAGATATTACATTCACTCTATAGACAGACTTTGATAATGTAGGACTTTTCTAATATATGAACTTAGTTGAAAAACAACTTTTGTAAACATGAAGAGATTATCATATTAAATCACTGAAAATAGACTTATCCTACTTGCCCAGGTATGTGAAAAGCCTGCTGCTCTCAGGGCTGGAGATAAAGTAGTGAGCAGAGACACCCAAATCCCTTTCCTCTGGGAGCTTTCGTGCTAGCAGGGATGTCTCCCTCTTTGAGACCACATGATTCCTTTTGGGGCATGTGCTTTATAGATGCAGTTGTGGGGTGGGTAGGGAATGCATGGGATATGGAAAGGAGGCATTGTCTCTTCCCCATGGAGTATACCTTTATTACAGGAGGGAGACACAAAAACAACCACATTGCATCAAGTCCTAGGAAAAATGTGTATCTGAGGTGCTCTGGGATCTCAGGTTAGGAGTGTGCTTGGGAAAGTGAGTGTGGCAGAGCAAGAGAGAGAGAGAGCACCAGAGGGAGCAAGAGGAACAGAGAGATACCGCTTTCCCTCTGTACTCCCTCATTGGATCATTTGCTCAGCATTCATGCATGCAAATCTGCTTCTTAAAAAAAAACTCTAGCCCACTGGCTCATAACTTGCTGTCTTTTATAGCAAAAGTGCTCAAAAGATTGTATATAATTGCTGTCTCCTATTCCTCACTTTCTATTCTCTCTCTAACCCATTTCTGCCAGGCTTTCATTTTCACTGTGCCACCTAAACCACTCTTGGTGAGGCCACTAGTCACTGTTTCTTTGACCAGTCTAAAGGTTGCCCCCATTCCGCATCTTTTGTCCTGTCACTAACATTTGACACAGTTGGCCACTCTACTTTCTGTGAAATATTCTTCACTTAGTTCTTGCCCAGCACAATCTCCTGGTCTTTCTCTCTGCTTCACTGGCTTCTATTTCTTTCTCTGGCTTCTGTTAGAGGTGTTCTAGTCAGATCCATTCCATGGATCTCTGGTCTTCTTAATCGACGTTCACTCCCTGAATGTCACTTAGTCACATGACTTTAAACACCAGCTGTACCATGATAAATTCCAAAAGTACATCTTCAGCGTGGGCCTGTCTTCTGAACACCAGACTGGTTCCTCCAACTGCTTGCTCAGGATCTGCATTTGGATGTCTTTTTAGGCATCTCACACTTAACATTATCCATAATAGAACTCTTGGTCCTCCCACCATGTGTACATCTCAGATACCCCAGACACTCAGACTCCAAAGCCTCAGCTCCTTAGCATTCCTGTAGCCCAAGCCTGGGTGGATGTCCCTCCTGCGTGTGCCCATGGCACGCCATGCCTGCTATGATCATAGAACATATATCACCAAATTCACATGGCCTATTGACTTGTCTCCTCCACCTGACTCCAAACTTCATAAAGGCAGGAGTTAGGTTTTACTCATGAATGTTACCCAGTGCATAGTACTGTGTTTGATGTAGTAAATACTTCTGATTCACTGAGTGAGAGAGTAAGTAAATGAGTGACTGTGATAGTCAACAAGTGCTGTAGGTCAGGGGTTCCCAACCCCCAAACCCCAGACGGGTACCAGTCCGTGGCCTGTTAGGAACCCGGCCACACAGCAGGAGGTGAGTGGCAGGCAAGCAAGCATGACCACCTGAGCTCTGCCTCCTGTTAGGTCAGTGGTGCTATTAGATTCTCATAAGAGTATGAACCTTGTTGTGAACTGTACTGTGTGAGGGATCTAGGTTACGTCCTCCTTATCTAATGCTTGGTGATCTGTCACTGTCTTCTGTTCACCCCCAGATGGGATCCTCTAGTTGCAGGAAAACAAGCTCAGGGCTCCCACTGATTCTATATTATGGTGAGTGTGTAACGATAGTAGAAATAATGTGCACAATAAATATAATGTGTTTTAATCATCCCAAAACCATTCCCCCCCCACGCCCCGGTCCATGGAAAAATTGCTTTCCACAAAACTGATCCCTGGTGCCAAAAAGGCTGGGGACTGCTGCTACAGATGGCTAGAAAGGAAACAGGTGAAATAGGTTAATATCGGCTGGAGTTACTGTATAAGGCTTTGTGGTGGGGCTTGCATTTTAGATGAATCTTATGGATTGATAAGATTTAGATAAACCGAGGAAAGCATTTTCATCATAGAGAAAATATGCACAGAGATGGGGGCAATATTCAGCATGCTGTGTGTGTGTATGTGACAGCCAGCTTCTCTGGGACCTTACATCAAGAAGAGAGAAAGCCGTGTGTTGCAACTGTGGGAGGTAGCTGGGGTGGGGCATGTCCTATCGAATTCTGAAGGATTTTAAGTACCAAAAACTAATTGCATAGAAATATTTATTGAAATGTGATATAGTATACATTTCTGCTAATAGTTCCTTAGAGTACTTAGTTCTTTTTTTTTTTTTCTGAGATGGAGTTTCACTCTTGTTGCCCAGGCTGGAGTGCAATGGTGTGATCTCGGCTTACTGCAACCTCTGCCTCCCTGGTTCAAGCAATTCTCCTGCCTCAGCCTCCTGAGTGGCTGGGATTACAGGCGCACACCACCACGCCCGGCTAATTTTGTATTTCTAGTAGAGATGGGGTTTCTCCATGTTGGTCAGGCTGGTCTCAAACTCCTGACCTCAGATGATCCACCCGCCTCAGCCTCCCTAAGTGCTGGGATTACAAGGCATGAGCCACCGAGCCCAGCCAGAGTGCTTAGTTCTTACTTCTGTTGCCATAAAATAAATGAGACGGTAATGATTCTATAAAATGCTGAACAGAATAATGCAGAGATAAATAGCACAGAAGTCTGCTTTAGAAAATATCCACCAACCCCAAAGCAATGTTATAAGTCTTAAAATGATTATTGATTGATTGTATTTTTATTCATTTATAACCTGACATTATTATTCAAGTATTTGCAGATAAATCAATTATAAATAAACCCATGAGGAAATGTAATTAGTAAACACATAAGCCAATATAAAAATACTTAGGTCAGAGCACTAAGTAATATTGTGTATATATGGGTTTATGTACTTGCATGTATCTGCATATGATATTTATTGATTAACTTATTTTTCCTGCTGAGACATAAATGAAGAAAGCTTAACTATAGCTCAGGCACCATGGCTCACACCTGTAATCACAGCACTTTGAGAGGCTGAGGCAGGTGGATCATTTGAGGTCGGGAGTTTGAGACCAGCCTGACCAACATGGTGAAACCCCATCTCTACTAAAAATACAAAAATCAACCAGGCATAGTGGCAGGCACCTGTAATCCCAGCTACTTGGGAGGCTAAGGCAGAAGAATTGCTTGAACCCGAGAGGCAGAGGTTACCGTGAGCTGGGATGGCGTCATTGCACTGCAGCCTGGGCGACAGAGCGAGACTCCGTTTCAAAAAAAAAAAAAAAAAAGAAAGCTTAACTATATAGCTGACATTTTATCCTGAAGGCACACTGAGGAAGTATGAGCTAGGACAGAATGTCAGGACAGAGAAAGCCAACTAATTCTCGGTTAGTCAGTAGATCCAGTACTATAATACCAAGTGGTGTATGAAAACAGTTTTTTCCGCCAGGCACAGGGGCTCATGCCTGTAATTCCAGCACTTTGAGAGACTGAGGTGGGCAGATCACTTGAGGTCAGGAGTTTCAGACCAGCCTGGCCAACATGATGAAACAATGTCTCTGCTATTTTTACCAATGACGAAAACCACAATCACTTTTGCACCAACCTAATAAAAATACAAAAATTAGTTTGGCATGGTGGCATGTGCCTGTAGTCCCAGCTACTCAGGAAGCTGAGGCATGAGAATCGCTTGAACCTGAGAGGCGGAGATAGCAGTGAGCTGAGATCGCACTACTGCACTCCAGTCTGGGGTTCAGAGGAAGACTTTGTCTCAAAAAAAAAAAAAAAAAAAAAAAAGTCAGTTTTCCTTGTGTAGGAAATGATTGCCTACAATTGCCCATGGAATCATGTAGGTATATGAGTCTTACTATTATGTGATGAGATTGCTCAGCTTTTCTGTTTTATGGCTGTTGGTGCATTTTGAGTTTCAGAATTACTTACAGAGCACAGCAAAGTGGCAGAGCATTGTGACAAACTAATGCTGAAAGACAAATTGTTGAGCTAAAAAAAAAAAGTCAGGCTTCGGAAAGGGAAATAGTTACCCTTAGCCAGACCAAAAAAAAAAAAAAAAAAAAGTCCCCTTCTATGTCACAACCAAGTGATTATTTGAAATTATAAGGTAGGGGAAAATTCTGAAAAGTCCCATGACAGGATTTATATTATTGATAAATGTGATCGATTTTAGAAATATGAAATTAGCTGGTCTCAGAAAACTTCTAGAAATGTATCTCTATACACATATATGTAACTTTATATATGTGTGTGTGTGTGTATATATATGTATATATTTATGTATGTATGTATGTATGTATGTATGTATCTATCTATCTATCTATCTATCTATCTATCTATCTATCTATGCTTTTCTGTTTCTTTTTGCCAGCTGTGTGAGACCTGAAAACAATTTGCAGGTTTCTGTTACTATGCCAGGGATTTGCAAAGTATTACATAGCAAATATTTTAGGCTTTTCAGGTTATACTGTCTCTTTTGCAAATACTCAACTCTGTCATTCTAGAGCAAAAACAGCCATAGACGATATGTAAACAAATAAGCCTGGCTGTGTTCAAATATAACTTTATTTTAAAAAACAGGTGGCACACTGAATTTGACCTAGGAGCTGTATGTAGTTGGCCAAACCCTTCTTTAGATTATTTTTATAATCTTCACAGTTGAGAAGTTTCCTGTGTCCAATATCTGAAATATCTTTGTGAGAACTGAGTCATTTATTTTTAAATATTTTTCATGCTTATATTTATAGTGTTTAGTTCACTTTGTATGTGAATGTAACTAACACACATACCCATAGAGTGACATACATGTAGAGGTTCTGACTGCATCAAAAAGAACACTCCAGAGGTTCTTTCTCTGACTGCTGCAGTTCTGTGATTTAAGCATTCTATGGACAGTGGAAGCCTGATCATAAATGAGAATTGACTAACAATTGACAGGGCAGGCACATGTTCATTCAGTAGATTCAGAATAGGAATGAATCAAGTATGAACCAGGTGTGTGGATGAATCAAGTAGAACAGAGGCAGAAGAAGGGGAAATGAAGGCAGAAGTCATTGAAATGAGATAGATCTAGGCATCCAGGTCAGAGGGCAAACTAAAGAATGCTAGCTGGGGGCAAAGGTAGTCTTCTGCTTCCATCTGATATACAACTTGGGGAACACTGTGTATTAGAGTTGAGCTCTAAAGCAGTGATTCTCAAGTTGTAGTTCATTAAATTCCGGGACTCTGTCCCCAGAGACTCTGATTGAGAAGATCTGGAGTAGGGCCTGCAATTGCTTTTTACCATATATCCTGGATATTTTTATTCAAGTTGTCTGCAGACCACAGTTTCAAAAAAAGCTACTCCAGACTTTTCACCTTCTCAGCTTCCTTCCCTATTTGTCTGATAGCCTGATCATCTGATCCAGAGACTGCCTCTTCTCATTTCCTTCCCTTCCTTCTCTTTTTGTGCTCTCCACCTTCCTGGTACCAGCCGAAGCTGATTGTTACTAACTTCATTTCTGTTAACTCTCCTTCTCAGAAATTAAAGACATTAACCTCTGCCACTTATACACATGAAAATGTATGTTGAAAAATAGCTTGCACCAAAACAAACGAGTAAAAACCACAACACTCTCCTCCGTGGGCGTGCACTTCTTGTCCCCATAAGGCCATGTGAGAATCTGGAGTCTCTTACTGCTTTATATGCAAAGTCCCTAATGACCAAACAATAAGAAATGGCCAGAATAGCTAGGGTGCCGTAAGAGAGAGGACCAGGGGTGAGACACATGAGGGAGGCAGGGCCGGATCAGGAGGACATGCAGATCTTGCTAAGGGTTTTGGCCTGTATCCCAGGAGCAAGGCGAATCCATAACCACTGCCCTTTCCTAAGTCCAAGAACCACTTCATCTCTAGCTGATTGAATGTCTGGGAATGCCTTAAGGTGAGAGAAAATGAAGTGAGAGTCTTGGGTGGTTCTAGGTATAGAGCTGGCTGGTGGACAGATGATGTTGCATTTTAAAAGACTGGAGACAGAGGAGGCTCGTGGTGAAATGGAAAGAGGAGCAGCTTAGTTCTAGACTTTTGGTATTTAAGGAACTGATGGGACACTGGGGTGGAGGTGTACAACAGGCAGTTGGTTCTATGTCCTTGATTCTCAGGAAGGAGAGCCAGGCTTGGAACATAGATGTACGGAGACATTGGCATATAGATGCTGTTTGAACTTGCAGTTGTAGATGAGATTTCCTGGGAAGATAATTGGAATGAGAGGAGTAAAAGATCAAGAGTTGAATCCTGAGAAATGGCAAACTTTAAAGGAAAGGAGGAGGAATTGAAACCCACAGAAATCGATTGAAAATGAGAGGCCCGAGGGAATGTGATATAAAAGCAAGGGAGGAGAGAGATTCACAAAAGAGGGTGGGGTCAAAGACCCTCAAGAACTCAGTAAAGGAGGTGCAACTGTAAACCAGATCCGTGGCTTTGGCCCCTAGCAGGTCACCAGCAGCCTTCTAACAACAATCTATTGATGGAGGGGAAGTAAGGGACACAAACTGGACCGCAATGAACAGAGGACGCTGTGGGATTTACTACCTGCAAAGCAGCCACACGCCAGAACACACAGTAGAGTCAGAGAAGCAGTGACTCAAAGCAGCTCAGCCAGAGTGTCCTCTTCAGATCCCTATCTTAAGCAGAATGAGGGCAAAATATCAGTTCTAAAACCTGGACAAGAGGGGAGAATCAGAGAAACACTGGTGGCATTACAGCACAGATTGTCTTGCTGTCACTGAGCAAGTGTGTTATTTGTTCCCTAAATAAACTGCAATTGCTCTTCAGCAGAAGTGTGTGTACGTTTAAAATGCCCACCCTCCTAGATTTCCTGAGGCTCCTCATATTTGTATTTGTTTCCCCTTAGCACAGCAGCATTGCCTAAAAGCAGTACCAGTAAAGGACTGATAGGAAATATTCACAGGGTCTAGTTTGCACATGCAGCTCTTTATCTACCAGACTAGGAATTTGTTTAGCTTGTGTTGTGCCCACTCTGTGCGGTGCTTTGTAGTTCTCATCGGGGAAGGCCCGCTATGGGATCACAGCGACTGTGCTAATTAAATGTCAGTGGGTTTGGGAGCTGCGATGAGGCCTTCACGCTCAGCTCACCAAGACCCAAGCAGGAAGGGGAGGCACGTCAACCTTCCTGAAGCTCATTAGGGTAGGAAGTACTCAGAGTGAGACAGCTTCAGTGTTCAGATCCTAAATGGATGCTGCAAGAGGGCTCACAAATGAGCTCCAAAAGGAATAAACAAACTCATGTCTATGTAGTTTTAACAGAAAACAATTTTTATTTGGGCAAGTTTTCCTTGAAAATGTTCCCCTCCATCACCCCTCATTTTATTAGCTGTATCACTGATTCTAGAAGTGTCTCATGTTTATCTTGTTTTTATCGTTGATCACGCCCTCATGTTTAACATTGACACAAACCAAGGGAGAACAAAGTAATAAACACACATATCAAGAAAATATCAATGCTTTGGGTGCAGGTGGTGACAGGCAACCAGGCCCTTTCTGGCTTCCCCTGGAGGGCCCTGACATTTTCCTTTCTTGGTTGTTCCGATCTGAGTGTGCTGCATTGCAGGGAAACTGAGTCTTGATGTCATCATCAGCCTCTCCCTAAAATAACTCAGAGCTCCTTTTCTCCATGAGTGGCACAGTTCTGTAAGCGGCTACTAACTAGAAGTGCATTCCCCAGGCCCCCTGTACCGTCCTCACCCGGACAGCCTGGCAGAGCTGCTCACTCCTCTCCACTCGTACTGCCAGTATCTTCCTGCTGCCATCTTCATTTTGTGCCTGGACAACTGCAGTAGCCTCCTGTCTCTGTCTCCGGTTAAGTCCCTCTTCAATCCACTCTCCACAGGGAAGCCAAAATGATTAATTACACTAAAAGGTCAGCTGCTCCTGTCTGTCGCCTTACCAAATATTTCCAAAGCTTCTGATAAAACAGAGTATGTACGTGCTCACCAGCATGCTCAGGCGACCCTTAGTGAGCATGCTCCTGGTTACTTTTATTTTTTTCTGTTATTTTAGTTCATATTTATCGAGCATAATACATACTTACTTTGTGTCAGGTGCTGTGTCTCATCTAAATATCACAATGACTCTCTGAGGTAAATATTCATAAAGTACTCTTAGGAACCTCACTTGCAGAAGAAGAAAGTGAAGCTTAGAGAAGCTAAATGATTTCCCTGTGGCTGTTCAGTTAACAAGGAGGATACAGTGGAGTTGAACCCAGGTCTGTCCAGAGCCCGCGATGCTAACCACTGTGCAATCTCACCCTCTAGCCATGTCTGTGACTGCCCCTCTTCATTGCACCGTATATTACAGAATCTGCCCACATCCTTCACTACCACCTGGTCCAAACGAGCACCATCTTTCACCTGGATTATTTGCAGTAGGCTTCTGACTCTTCCTGCTTCTGTTCATCCATGCATTCTGTAGAGTCTTCTCTAACACAGTAGCAACAATGAACCCTTAAAAATGTAACACAGATTATGTCACCTCTGTGCTCAACACCTTCCACAGCAAAAATCAACTCTTGTGTTGGCTTCACAAGTCTGCCAATATGACCTGGCCCTCTTCCCCATCTCCCCTCTCTCTCTGGCCACTTTCCTCTTTACTTATTCTGCTCAAGCCACACTGGCCTTCTGGCTGTGCCTTGGTGTCAATAACCTACTTTGTGTCTATAAGTTTCTGTTTCATAATCCTGCTTTGTATCTAGAAGTTTCTGTTAAAATGGTCTCTAACCGTTTGATTTAAAATGGCAACCTCCATCCCCCAGTGCTCATTACTTCCATCCTCTGCTTTATTTTCTCCTTAGCACTTGCACATTTTGATAGATGATATGTTTGTTTCTGTCTCCTCCACCAACAGAAAGTTAGCTCTAGGAGGGCAGGAGCTTTGGTCTGTTTTGTTCACTATTATAACCCGGAAGCCTAGAGCATTATTTGTTATATATCAGAGGTTCATTAACAATTATAGAATTGTTACTAAAGGCTGGGCACGGTGGCTCACACCTGTAATCCCAGTACTTTGGGAGGCCAAGGCAGGCAGATCATGAGGTCAGGAGTTCAAGACCAGCCTGACCTGCAAGGTGAAACCCTGCCTCTACTAAAAAGTACAAAAATTAGCCGGGCGTGGTGGCACGTGCGTGTAATCCCAGCAACTCGAGAAACTGAGGCAGGAGAATCGCTTGAACCCGGGAGGTGGAGGTTGCAGTGAGCGGAGATCATGCCATTGCATTCCAGCCTGGGCGACAGAGTGAGACTCTGTCTAAAAAACAAAACAAACAAACAAAAAAAAGAATTGTTACTAGAAAGGGGTCCTGATCCAGACCCCATTAGAGGCTTCTTGGACCTTGTGCAAGAAAGAATTTGGGGCAAGTACATAGAGCAAAGTGGAAGCAAGTTTATTAAGAAAGTTATGGAATAAAGAATGGCTACTCCATAAACAGAGCAGCACCAAGGGCAGCTGGTTGGCTGTTTTGATGGTTATTTCTTGATTATATCCTAAACAAGGGGTGGATTATGCATGAGTTTTCTAGGAAAGGGGTGGGAAATTCCTGGAACTGAAGGTTCCTCCCCTTTTTAGACCACGTAGGATAAGTTCCTGACATTGCCCCGGCATTTGTAAACTGTCATGGCACTGGCAGGAGTATCTTTAATCATGCTAATGCAATATAATTAGTGTATAATGAGCAGTAAGGACAACCAGAGGTCACTTTCATTGCCATCTTGGTTTTGGTGGGTTTTGGCCAGCTTCTTTACTGCAACCTGTTTTATCAGCAAGGTCTTTGTGACCTGTACTTTGTGCCAACCTCCTATCTCATCCTGTGACTAAGAATGCCTAACCTCCTGGGAATGTAGCCCAGTAGATCTCAGTCTCATTTTATCCAGCCCCTATTTAAGATGGAGTCACTCTGGTTCAAATGCCTCTGAAAGAATGAACATACAAGGCATATATTAATTATTGTATTTAGCTCATGATGGCTTAGGTCATAGGAGAATTCTGTTTTAGTATTGAATGAGAGAAGTGGGTCTTTATGTTATGTTAATATTGCATATAAAGTACTTCATGTATCAGAAACTATTAACATCGTTTTACTTATAGATAATTCATGACCTCATTGTATAATCCCTAAGACACTTACAATGCAGGCAGTAACTGTTCATATACCTATATGTTTATGTTCAATACCCCTCTTTAAATGGCTTCTCTACCAGTTGGTTATATATTTCTTAAGAAAGGACAATAAGTTTTTCTAACTGAGTTTTTCTTTACATTTTCTCTTTCTTCCCTTCCTCTCCTACTTTTCATGCCCTCTCTTTGTCTTTTCGTTTGCAACCTGAGTCATTTAACTTCTGAACGACTAGATAACATTTAAAGGGTGTTGGGTGTCACAGAATGAACAAGTAACAAAATATATCTGCTCAAAATTCTTTGTCTCTTTTCAGTTTAATTCAACTGATCTGAATCCCTACTTAGAGTTGAAATTCACCTTGCCACCTCATTTCCTCCGTTATTAGGTTTGCCTTTGAAATGCAGAAGTTCATTTGAGCAGTAATTCTCTCACTTTTAAGAACCACTCTATCTCACAAAAGCTGACCTTTTTTTTTTTCTTAGCAGCTGTTGATTAGACAGTTAAACAGAGAGATAACAATGGCATATTTCTCAGTCTGATGTAACTCAGAAATAGAAAGCTGAAGAAACCTGAAATTGAAATGCTTTCAAGCAATTGAGCTTAAAGTTCCTGAAAATTATCTCGTAGTGCTTCTTCTCAGCTCCCCACATTCCACCCCCGATTTTACATCTGGCTAATTTGCACACTTCAGATTGGATTCCTGAGCGCACACTGGCAGTGTGAGAACTGTTGCGGAACTCATCATTATAATTTCAAGCCTCTAATTAACCCACTTTAAAGTGGCTTTGTCAAGACTATGAGCAACAGAAAAGCAATTGACTCATTCTTGGAATAGGTATATCATAGAGAAAAGTAGAATAGTAAGATTGTGCTCTTCACTAAGCCTCATTGGTTCAGGAACTTAAGGAGCATTAAGAGCACAGATCCTGCAGTAATTCTCTTTAGTATATTATTGCAGGTGTTGTTATTTCACAGTTAGGTAAATTAGACATAAAAAGGTCAAACGACTTGAACGTGCTACCCTAAAAGGTCAGTGATAAAGCCAGAAATCATTTCTCAGTGTCGATCAGAAGCCACCCCCCATGCCCCACAGCAATTAGTTTGAGAGCAGGAACTCTCTAAGTTTTCCCAGTCAACCACAGGTACTATTTTAACATGGTCCAACATCTCAAAAAGATTACTTTCTTCACCTTTTGGTGTTTGCCTTAAAAAAATCCCCAGAAACAGTGAAAGAATCAGAATGCTTTTAAAAGATAAGTGATGCTGTCATTCCCATTTTTCTTATTGCTGTGTATAGATGACTAGGAATTAAAACATTTCTGGCCAGGCACAGTAGCTCAAGCCTGTAATCCCAGGACTTTGGGAGGCTGAGGCAGGCAGATCACAAAGTCAAGAGGTCTCAAGGCCATCCTGGCTAATATGGTGAAACCCCGTTTCTACTAAACATACAAAAAATTAGCTGGTCGTGGTGGTACGTGCCTGTAGTCCCAGCTACTCAGGAGGCTGAGTCAGGAGAATTGCTTGAATCCGGGAGGCAGAAGTTGCCGTGAGCTGAGATTGCGCCACTGCACTCCAGCCTGGGTGACGGAGCAAGACTCTGTCTCAAAAAACAAACAAACAATCAAACAAATAAAACACCACATTTCTCATATTTGCATATAATATTGTGATTCATCATTTTTTAAAAACTCAATTTATTTCAGAAAATTAAACACATATGCCATTAAAATTGAACTAATAAATAAGCAAAAAATACTCTATGCCATCCTTCCATCCATACGTCCATCCATCCATCCATCCAAAAAGTATTTGTTAAGCAACTCTTCGGTGCCAGACACTGTCCTAGATTATGAATACAACAGTAAACAAAACAAAATCCCTGTCCTTCTGTAAACTACATTCTAGGTGGAGGACATACTAAAATCAAATGAAGAATATTTCATACTCACATATTGTTGGAATTATCATGGAGAAAGATTCTTCTGTTTTGCTAGTGTTTCCCAAACCACACTTGAAATATGTGGGAGGGGACATGGATGGGAAATATCCAGCAAATTCATTTCTGGATGCTGAAAGAAACAACTCGAGTAATATTACCTGGTCATCTCTGGATCTGAGGAAAGCATATTATTTCCTGTGTGGGAGTAGTGAGACCCAGAAATTTCAAAGACTTGTCTTTAGTTACATCAAAAAGAAATAAGGTCAAAGAGATGTCTCTTTTCCATCAGTTCTACATAATGAAAGCAAAAACTCCTAGTGTACATAATATCAGAGTTTCCCAGAAATCAGTTTCTATGTCTATCTGTGCTTTAGATAACCCCACTTCACATGTGGAATTAGTTTCTTTTCTTGCTTCCTCACCCTGAAATGTTTTAACTCTTTTGACTAGGACACTACCGTAATGATTACTTTAGAATATTTTTGGTGGAATACTGATTTCAGATAAGATGATCTACATACACATTATTTTGTTTCATTTCATTTTAGTCACTCGGAAAATATTGATATATATTCTTACATGGATATCAAAACCAATTAAGAATTATACCTCCTTAAATTTCACATGAAAACTACAAAATAGTAAGCATTTTCTGTTAAAGTGATGAATTATTTATAAAATCTTAAATCAGTAGCTTCTGAAGTATCGAAGAAGTAGGAGAAGGCATAACCTGTTTTAATTGAAAATGGAACTAAAGAATAACATTTGCCTTAAATAACTGTAGGGAAAAATCTTGTTTTAGAAGATAAATTTTTTATCTCTTTTCATGAAAACAAACATATAAATTAATTTATAAACTAATATATTTCATATATATTACATATAATTATACAAACCTCCTGGGATTAAAGTAGTTTTTACTCTTTTAGTACATGTCTTAGTCCATTTTCTGTTGCTATAAGAGAGTACCTGAGACTGGGCAATTAATAAAGACAAGAGATTTATCTAGTGACTGGGAAGTCCAAGATGCAGGCATCTGCATCTGGTCACCTTCTGGTGAGAGTCTCGTGCTGCAACATCACATGGTGGAGAAAGGAAAAGGAAGCAAGCATGTGCTACCATGGCAAAGCCCAAAGCAGCCTTTCTGCATAACCTCCTGCTCTCAAGATACCAAGTCCAGTCCCTTGAGAGCGAGAATGCACTCACTTCCTCTGAAAATTAACCCAGTCCCCTCAGGAGCAGCATTAATTCCTCTTAATGACCTAATCACTTCCCAAAGACCCTACCTCCCCAAATCACCACACTGGGGACAAAATTTCCAACACATGCATTCTGGGTGACACACTCCATGCAAAGCATTATGGAAATTCATGAGCCCAGAAATTAGAAGCTATGGGTGACAAATAACCAATTGTTTAAAATTAAGTGGAGCATATTTTGTACTTCTGATCCTAATCTCAATTTTTTTGAAAATGTGTTCAGTAAATATGTTATAGAGTATCTACATGTTAACATTTCTTCTGTATGCTTTTAATGGAAAAAAAAACTTCTTTAAAAATACTTGATTCTTTTATGTGTAAGTTTGGTTAAAAAAACAAAAACTGGTGGATTTTCACTCAAGAATCCAAATTACTTATGGTGATAACATCTACTATCTATTAGAACAGTGGTTTACAAATGTTAGCAGGATTGAAATCACTTGGAGGGCTTGTTAAAACAGATTGTGGGGTGCAGCAAGAGAGGAGTATACTCCTTCGTAGTTTCTGATTTGGAAAGCTTGAGGTGGGGCCAGATAACTTGCATTTCTAATGTGCTTCCTGGTAATGCTATTTAGCTGTCCCAGAAACCCCATTTTGAGGACCATTCTATTAGGATGAGTGTTAGCCATCTGTAGGAAGGTTAGCTCCATCAAACGTCACAACACGTAATGCTTGATGATAAAATCATAGTACAAAGATAGCATACTTACTGAAAACTGCCCTAAATCATTTTAAAGTGCATTTTTTTGTGGAACGTTTTCCTCGTTTTTATCTCTCCTGCTTTGCCCTGCTTCAAGGGTTGAGCTGTCATGAATCATTTATTTATTATCATCACTAAGGTCTTTTATCAATTGTACTATAGTTTAACACAGACCCTAATGAGTAGGAGTCTAAATCATTTGAAATTAGGACATGTTTGTTTCATTTTTAAATTCTGGCAAATTTCTTGTTATTTTGCACCTATCTTCGTCTTAGTTTGGCTACCATTATAAAGGAAATAATAAACTGATATCTAAGAACCATAGTGGATTTTTAAAAAGATAATAGATAAATGTAACTTACAATGTTTTTAAAACTCCTTGGGTGAAGGTTGTACAGTGCAGAGGGATGCTGGTGGCATTCTAGAGTCGTTCCTTCAGTACTTCTGGGGAGGGAAGGGATCAGTTCCTTACTTTCCTACAGTGTGTGGGGTTTGTGGTGTGTGTGTGTGTGTGTGTGTGTGTGTGTTGAGAGAAAGCTGTCTTGAGAGCTCATGATTTCCCTTGGGTCTGTGGTCCTTTGGTCTGGTTGTCCATGAATCCTCCAGAGCTGTCTTGCAAGGTACTCGAGAGTTTGTGTTGTCTCTTCCCGAGGTTTGTCTGTCTTCCTTGGAATGATCACCCCTGCTGTCCTTTCTGTCCACTGCCACATTTTCCTTCTGGCTGTGCTTTCTTTAAGGCTTTCTCTTTAGATTCTCAAAAACCTATTTTGAAAGTTGAGAAACATGAACATTGCTTCTTTCTGTTTCCATTCCAGTTATATACCAAAATCTGCTCAAGATGATGTGGACAACTCTGTTTGACTAGGGAACAAGGGTGTCTGGGAAAGAAAGAAGGACAAGAATTAACTTTCCAAGAAAGACAGATTTGTTAGCTTTTCTAACTAATCCATTCCGTTGTACTATTTGGTGGGGTATAAGGGCTTTCATCTGCTTCCCATGGCCCATCTCATACCCTTTCCCATTTTCCCTCCTGACTTTCCCCTCCCGCTGCACTCTAAGGTTCTCAACCCCTCCGGAAACTACTATCTCCTCTTTGAGAAAAGAATGCATACAGCCCTTCATGTGTCTTCTGGATTGTTTAGCTTCAGACTTATGCTGGATATTCCTGGTGGTTTCTGGCTGCCTCAGTTCTGCTGACTAAAGTGAGGAGAATGTGCTCCTCCCTCCTAGGAATTCCTGAAGCTGATCTTCTTCTAAAGTGGTCTAAGTACCAAATATTCACTTGCCATAGAGCCATAGTGAATATTTTCTGAGAGATCACACAGTTGAGTCTCATGTGGGAAAGCCTTTTCTTCTTTCTCACAGGACTCTGACCCTACTAATGGAGGAATAATTCTGGCATCAGTATTTGGGAAGACCAGTTATTTTTTCTGTGGTCTGTGTTCTTTATGAAGGACCCCACAGTACTGTAAGGAACCCTGGGCAGATGGCACCATGCCCAAATGGATCCTGTCTTATCCCCAAATTCCGTATTTAAGAGAAAGGAAAAAAGAGATGAATAGAATCTCAGTTTATCTTGCCATAGTCAAGAGAAAAGTTCCTTGGTGGTTTTTATTAACTTCCTAGGGCTGTCATAACAAATGTCCACAACTTGAAAGCTCGCATTGGCAGACATTTCTTGTCTCACAGTTCCGGAAGCTGAAAGTCCTAAGCCAAGATGTTAGCAGGGCAATGCTCTTTCTGAAGGCCCTCGAGGAGGATCCTTCGTTGCCTCTTTTCAGTGTCTGGTGTTTGCCAGCAGTTCTTGGCATATGTTGGCTTATATCACTCCAGTATCTCCTGTGTCATTACATGGCATTCTCCTTTTGTGTCTGACTGTGCCCATATTTCCCTGTTCTTGTAAGGACTCTAGTCGTAGGATTAAGGCCCACCCTAATCCAGTGTGACCTCATTTAACTTCATCACATCTGCAAACTCCTGTTTCTGAATAAGATCACATTCATAGGTACCAGGAGAGAAGATTTGAACATGTGTATCTTTTTGGCTTGATTTGGACACAATTCAACCCACCACAGTATTCTGTGTTTGAACTCACACAGGCATTTAGTGTGGCTCCCAATTCCCTTCTAGTCCTCTTCTCATTGCCCATCCTCCATGGCTTGGCTCATGGGATCCCTCTCTCTATGCAGAACCACTTCCTCATGCCATTCTTTCTTCCTCCTTTCTACCTGGACATTTCATCCATTCTTTAAAACCTTTATCAGATGCACTTCTTAAATGGTTCCTTTCCTCGTGCCACCAAATCTAATGTGATTCCTTGTAATTCTGCCCTCATTTTTCCTTGTATTAATTACATGTCTATCATTGTTTTAATTCCTCCAACTAGAAAGTCGGTTGCCTGAAGAAGAAAATAAGTATTGCTCATCTCTATCATCCCACGGTAGCTAAAACCGTGCTTTGCACTTTACAGGTTCACAGAATCAGAGAAAAAAAAGTCGATGTTTTGAAAACAGGAGGCTTCCATATTTTGCACACTAGAATAGGTAAAGCCTTAGTTTTTGCCCCCTTCTGCTGATTTTTCTCTGCTTCAAATAGGGGTAGTGTTTGGCATGAAGGCATTGTATTGTAATACAATTGCCTGAATATATAAGGCAATTATTCCGACTTCAGGCTCCAGCTCACTTTGTGATCTTGGGAAAGCCAATTGCTATGTCACAGTTTCACCAATTAATAAAATTGGAACTCACAAAAAGAAAATACAGATGAAAAGTAGTAAGGAATAATTATTATTATTTGTCATTGAAGTATGGTTTCTTGATTTTTTTTTCTTCATCCTTACTTGGACCCAAACTGAAATGAACATTAAAATCCTAGTGATAAGAAGATAAATGTGAAATGGATAATAAAGGATGCCACTAAAAATAAAAAGCCCAAGTCTGTCATCTTTATTCCCTAATCTTGGATTCAAAAAATACATGGTGTTGCTCAAAGACTCTGTTGCAGGTTATATATGTTTATGTATAAGGTTTGCACTTATGTGTCTGTCTGTATTTTATGAATATATACATATACATGTTTTTATTCCTATTGAGTGATGCATCTATATTTAAATTACAAATGTGTCATGATTGATAATGATATGCATGATTTTCCTTTTGTCTTCAACATACAATGAAAGAATCTCTTGGTAGTCTTTCCTGTGGGGAATGTCTTTATTTTTTCTTAAGGTTGACTATCCACCAATGCTTTGGATCCTCTCCTCACTAATCTGTATGCATGCACTATACCTACCCATGTATTTATTGCATTGTTATAAAACTTTAATATTGTGATATGTGATACATTATCTCAGGCCTAGTTTTTCTATTTGTAATAATGACCTAATAAGTGTTCCTTGTTGCTAAAATTCTTTTGAAACTGCATACTAACTGGGTAGGCATCATTTGTGCACCATATATAAAACAATTGCTACTATTTTGGCTCATAAAGATTGTTGTGGAATATAAGTATTTCTAAGACCCAGAGATTTCCCCCCATGGCATTTCCCCCTTTTAACATTCAGTGCAGTTGCCCAAATTCAAACTCTCATTATCATTAATATTGATTGTTGGTTGGCTTTCTGAAACATGTTTGTATAGTGACATCAGCTAATTTCAAGTCCTGTTGGGAGCATCTTTGTCAATGGTAAAGTTGGCTATCGTAAGACGGCAGTCCTTGAATATATTCATTAGCAGTTTTTCAGTTTTTAATTAGGATCTAAATTAGATTTCTTATTGTTACAACTCTCCACAGATGTGCCATACTTGTGCAGAAACTTACCAGGTATTTTTACCTTTGGTTTCCAAAGCACATAATAGTAAATGGTGTGATTGCTGCTTTGGATGTTGGGTTTTTTTTCTTTTTTTTAAAGTCATATAAAAGGGTACGTGGCATATAAAAGTGTGGCGTAGACAAATGTGGCTAAAGAGTCCATCACTAAGACAACTGAATATCTTTGGTTGGCAGTGCGTTCATTCTACAGAATATTTTGAATCAGATTGCATGTATAGGGGACTAAATCCTTTAAAAACTATTGAGCATATGTTAATTGGTTTCTAAGACATTGTATTGTGCTTTCAGTAAACTGTTAATTTGGACCAGGAAAGCTCTGTATTGGTATCAGTCGTTTTTATGCATTTCACAATCATCGAGATATTCCTTAATTCTTTTGCATTTTGTCTATATAATAGGAATGCTATCCTTGCTTTATCATATAGGGTTCCATTCAGCATTGATTGGGTACCCAATAAAAGTGGAACTCACATTAGAAAAACACAGATGAAAAGTACTAAGAAATAATTATTATTGAATATCATCAAAGTGTAGTTTCTTGATTTTTTTTTTTTACCTTGTCCTTACTTGGACCCAAACTGAAATGAACATTAAAATCCCAATGGTAAGAAGATAAATGTGAAATGGATAATAAAGGATGCCACTAAAAATGGTTATTTCCTTCCTCCAAATAGCTTATAATCTATCGGAATACATATGAGTACATAAATAACTGTCAAACAAGAAAAAATATTAAAATATTTTCTTTCTACAAATACTGGAATTTGTACCATTGTCTGATTTCTAATCAGATTTATTTGCCCTTCTTCTTTACAGAGGATGAAACAGAGAGATAATTCATTGAGGCTTAAGAGTTGTTGTCCATTTAAATCCATGAATATATGTTATTAACTAGCCCATTTCTTCATTGATTTCAACAAATATTTATTGACTCTATTTTATGTATCAAGTTCTGTTTTTGGCGCTGAGAACAAAGAGATGAGTAAGACCAGGCCCTTTAATTTGAGGATGTCACAGACCACTGGAGAGAAATAATAGTTACTCAGATACAATATGAGAAATTTCATAATATAGATACGTGCAGGGCTCTATCAGAACACAGAACAGGGAGGAGCAAATAAGCCTCATTAGTCAAGACCCTCTATTACAAAGAATATGAAAGATTTCCAGGTAGAAAAAAACAGTGAAGTTTTCTCTGTTTTGTTTGTATTATTCTTTTTCAATTATATATTTCAAGTTTTCAAAGATATGTAAAGATGGCTTATCTAATCATGAATGAAAATATTGTTCTAATGCAAGGGAGGCCTATGTGGGTGTTTTCTTTTCTTTTCCTTTTTTTTTTTTTTTTTTTTTTTTGAGTCCCTTTTAGAATGCCTCTTCTCTGCAATAAAACAAGACACATGCAGAATCATGTCATTAAGTCAACAGGAGGGAGAGAGGCCCACAGATGTTTCTGTTAAGCAGGATATACTAACTGAAAGTGATTTGTATAGATTTGTTTACTATTACATGAAATAACATTAATGGTTTCTTAAAATAACTGCAGCAGTTTTTGACCCTATAAAGTGATCATAAAGAAGTAAAAGTTTTTAAATAAATAAACAGGAGAAATTATTCAAATTACCATCTCACCTTGGGAGACTATCAGTTATGTAAGATTTAAAGAGTTCCAGTATTTAAGTATATCTTTTTTATGTGTTGTTGACCTTACCCAACAAAACTGTAGATCTCATTATTGACAACTCTCTTTATACTCTGTGACTTTACCCAGACAGCTGAATATTGCCGGAGAAAAACACACAAATATGGTTCCTGGCCTCCCTTTGACCATAACATAAGGGAGACCCTTAAGGCTTCCTGGCAGTACTACTGTATTTCCAAGTCCATGTACTTTCCCTAGCTATTTTATAGTTGCTTTTCATCAGTTATCCAACACCTCCTCTGTCGTCCTCATTATCAGCTTCCTACTTCACTGAGAAAAAAAGTAACCAGAAAAGAACTTCTCAGTGTTCCCATCATCACAACCACCCAACCTCCTGAATCTGTGCCCATATTCCCTGCTGTCTCTAAGGGTAAATTTATTCCTATCTAAGGCAAACCCCTTTACAAATGTTCTAGATCATTCCACTCTCACCTAATCAAGATGTTGCTCTAGTGAATAGTCCCTTTCAAAACCAAACAAACACGATGTTCTATTTTCCGTATTTAAAAAATCCACCTTTATCCCTGCCCTTTTGTCTACCTGCCATCCTATTTCTTGGCTCTCCCTCACACCTGCAGTCCTCAAGAGTTGTCTCTACTCACTCTCCTTGTGTATACCTCCTCGCCTCCCATTCTTTTTTAAACTCACTACAATTAAGCTTTGGTATCCACCACTTCCTAAAACTGCTGCTGTGAAGCTTTTCAGTGATTTCTGAGTTGCTAAACCAAATGACATTTCCCTGAGGACTTACCTGCCTCATTTAACGCAGATAATCACTCCATCCCTCTTGAAATTATTTCTTCCCTTGGCTGCAAGACACCTGGCTGCGTGGGGTTTTGTTCCTACCTTCCTTAACCAACTTTCTTAGTCTAGTTTGCCGGTATCTTTTCTCTTACTAACCTATATTGGAGTTCCGTGGAGCTCCTTTCTCTGTCTAAGCTCACTTTTAGGTGATCTCACTAAGGCTCATGATTTTAAGTATCAGCCATATATTGACGACCCCTCCATGCACAGCTCCAGCTCTGACCTCTGCCCAGAATTCCTGACAAACAAATCCAACAGCCCACTCCTCATCTAAAGCTTCACATGTCCACAACCGAAGTCCTGATTTTATCCTGCTAAATGTACTCCTCCTACATTTTTTCTTAGTAAATGACAAACAAATCCAACAGCCCGCTCCTCGTCTAAAGCTTCACGTGTCCACAACCAAAGTCCTGATTTTATCCTGCTAAATGTACTCCTCCTACATTTTTTCTTAGTAAATGACATTTCTAAACTATTAGTTGCTCAGGTCAATAACTTTGGAATCATCCTTAATTCTCTTTCTTTCACGCCCCAGATCCAGTCAGTAAAGAAATCACGCCAGTTTTGCCTTCAAGAACTGGCCACTTCTTAAAACATGCTGAGGTACCTAAATGATTACAATAATTTTATGCTTTCAAACTCATTGAGATTTTTATTTTTATTTATTTATTTTTTTTGAGGCGGAGTCTCGCTCTGTCGCCCGGACTGGAGTGCAGTGACCGGATCTCAGCTCACTGCAAGCTCCGCCTCCTGGGTTTACGCCATTCTCCTGCCTCAGCCTCCCGAGTAGCTGGGACTACAGGCGCCCGCCACCTCGCCCGGCTAGTTTTTGTATTTTTAGTAGAGATGGGGTTTCACCGTGTTAGCCAGGATGGTCTCGATCTCCTGACCTCGTGATCCGCCCGTCTCGGCCTCCCAAAGTGCTGGGATTACAGGCTTGAGCCACCGCGCCCGGCCGAGATTTTTAGAAACCCCTTTAAGTCACAACAAGTTTCATGACTATGGTTTGTAATAAAAATGTGTATAATTCAAATTTAGTTCAAAGAAACATAAATAGAAAATAGGAAATGGTTTTCTTGAGTGATTAATGACCCTGAAAACCAATTCTGAAATAACAATTTTCAAAATGATTTGCTCTAGAGCAACATCAGTGTAATGAATATTTAGCTTACCAAATTATCACTTACAAGGATAATGTTCATTTGGTTTTCTAGGTTCTGAATTATTATTTAAAATTCATCTCCATGATTATAATCACAGTTTGTATGAAGATCTCATGAATCATAGGAAAACTTATCGCTCTATAATGTTGATAAAATACTGGCTCTACCATTTTCTAGCTATGTTATCACAAACAAGTTCCTCACACTCTCCGTGCTTCAGTTTCCTCATCTGTCAATAGCAATAATAAAGAGTGCCTACCACTGAATTTCTTAGTAGGTTCAAGTAAGATCATGTACTTGAAGTACGTAGAATTAGTACCTGTCATGAAGTTGGAGGCAGGCATTGTGCTAGGAGTGAGAGAGTTCTGTGGTAGAGTCTTTGTTAGTAGAAGCCCTCAGGGAATTTAAGCATTAATAGGATATTTGATAAGTGAAAGACATTGCAAGATTTCAGGAATTGCTCGAGACAACCATAAAGGAGACATCTGAAGGCAACATGTATTACTAATGTACAAAGTGAGAGAACTAGCCAGCAAATGCTGTAGACATTCAAATGAGAGAGAAAGATGACTTCCACCACCAGCAGTTTAAAATAATTTATGGTGAAATTTTTGCTTTTTTAAATGCTCAATTTCAATGACAATAAAATCAAGATCTATACCCAGAAAGCACTAATTTTGGCTTACAAACGTGCAGAAACATAGGACTTTATACCAACTACTAATGTAGAGCTTAGATTACATGCTATAAGAGAAACTCTTCTGAAATACAGATACCTATTTATGTGTGTGTAGGAAAAACACACATTTATATTGTTCCCACTACTCACTGATTTATTGCACTGTTGATCACTTTGTTTTTATGTGTATGTAGTGTAAATTTACTATAGACAGTATCAATTATGTATCACTGGGAACATTTCTTCTTCCTGGTACAATCATATATTTACTGAAGACATAAATTTAATCAACAAATATTAATGGCTGATCATTGTGATTTCATTATCTCTGCCTTTCAAATACAGACATGCTTTCCTGAAGTGTAACTAATTGTCCTTAACCCTAGGACTGTGAAGCTATGTATACAAGTAGACAAAATTATTTCAAAGTTCGACCCCAGAAAAGGGTAAAAAAGGACCTAAAACCTTTATCTTTTCCCCACTCTAGTTGGCCCGCCACAATAAACTATTGCAGCAGATGCTCAAACCAGGATCGGATCCAGATGAAGGAGATGAAGCCTTAAAGTATTATGCCAACCACACTGCACAGATTGAGGTAACCATCTATTATTTATTGAAAGGGACCAACTGTGAAAAGTTGTGCTTACTTTCTATTTTAGACCATTTTCATATTTTTTCTAGAGCAGTGATGCAGAATTGAGTGGTTTAAAGTGAAAAATGTATAGTAAAAGGATGAGTGAGGAGTGATGTATAGGAAAATGAGGTGTACATCTTTCAAAGTTGTCTTTTTACTAAGACTATATGTAAAATTTCTTTTGTAATTAATAGATTTTTTTTAACCATAGAAGAAATTAATCATTGCAGAGCAATAGTGTTTGAGAGATGGGATTATTATAATAGAAGGCTTCATTCAGGAAAAGGTTTCTTTTTTAAAATTGTGGAAGGCTTATTAAAATAGAGATCTCCAACAATTCACAAGTGGAGTAAACATGAAAGAAACTAATACAGTTTTCATATTGATACCATAGCCTTGGAAAGGTTTAACAGTTTCCATTTTCAGTATGCAGCAATTGACCTCCCCTGACCCTCATAAATGAGACATTATTTCATGTTGGTGGCAGTTCAGGAGGTGTGGGTCAAAATGGACTTATCATTATATGTTCTGAGACCCATCTGGCTGTCATTTACTAGCTATGGTATCATTTTGACACTGGCTGGCAGAGCTAATCAGGCAGAAGTGAGCAGAGTAGTTGACGCTTGTCACTCCTATAATTTACGTTTATACATTCATTCACTTTGGCAGATATTTTTTACTTTTCAGCAGAGTGCATAATGGGCATCACTGTGTTCACTCTCGGGATATATAACCCCTACACTGTATTGTTTACTATTGCCATACCTTTGTGTCACAGAAGTGGATACCTTGCTCACATTTGTAAACATTAATAGTACCACAACTTTGGTGTTAGACTTGACTTAGTGGAATCCATGAGCTGAACTAGCAGCAAAAACATTTCTGTACAAGTAGAAATAGGTCTTCAAACCATGAAGGTCTTAAGGAAGATCCCAGAAGTCAAAGTACAAAGCTAGGAGATCAGAAGAGACCAGGGAATAGGAAATAGAGTGAGCAGGCCATGGAGAGAAGTTTGGTTAATGCCTGTGAGAGACGGGAGCTGTTGATGTTGTTTTATTGATTCCAGCAGTGAGGAGAGATTTAGCTATAAATACATACATTCAGTAAATATTTACTGAGTACTTACTCTCTACCAATTCACACATATAGAAGATAATTCTGTGTCATAAGTATATAAACAAAGGGCCAAGGAAATGTAGAGAAAATAGTAATTAGTGGTGCCTGAGCAATTTCAGGATAGATGTCACTGAGAAGGTTACCTTTAAGAATGTGTTAAAGATTGAGTATGAGTTTCTCCTTCAGAATGGGGATTTCAGAAGGAAGAAAGTAAGTGAAGGGAAGGTAAAAAACACAGGAAGGAGATGACTATTTTCAAAAGATCAATCTGGTTGCTGTTTGGAGACAAGACTGGAAAAGAGAGTGGGATAGAAAACACACATAGATCAGATAGGAAGATATTATAATGGTAAGTGTGAGAGATGATATTGAAGATGGCTGGACTGGAAAATACATATATATAGATACATACATGCATGTACATCTCTATATAGTGATATATATATGTAGTAAACACACACATATACATATACATATTGACAGGGCTTGAAGTTGAATTTCACATGTTAGGAGAATGGTGTGCAAAAGGATGTCCTCTGGGCTACTCATTTGAATAAATGAGCAAAAGTTGGTGCCATGTATGAGAATGCTAGGAGAGAGTGAAGTTTGGCAGCTAAAAGATAGAAGAAGATTATTTGTTCATTATTGGATGGATTGAATTCGAGGTGACTTTGAGTCATCCATGGAGTTCGATATACAAGTCCGGGTTTCAAAGGAGTGGTCCAGGCTGATGAACTCATTCATCAGTTCTCATGTTCATCTAAAGCCAGCTCACATGACCCACTCAGAGAGGCCTTCCTCCCTTCTCCAGGTATTCATTAATTCCATCTCACTGTGTATGCTTCCACAACAGTTTGGTTATTCTGTTAGTTTAATATTTATCACATTGGAATATTATTAGCTTCATATATGTCACTTCTCCTTTACTTGAGGCAGGGACTGGTCTTGGTCATCTTTGTATTTCCAAAACTGAACCCTGTGCCTTGAATGTAACCACAACAATTCATGTTATTGAGAATAATAGTTTGTCTGCAAGTTGTAGACTTAAAGACCCTGGGAAATAGGAAGAGCCTCACGTCTAATCGCCCATCTAAGAAGGTATTGCCCTGTAATAATCTGCTTCTGCTTTAAATTCTTCCTGCAATAGAGTTCTCACTACATCATGAGGAAACTGATCTGATTTTGAATGACTCTAATAATTAGAAACTTTTTTTTAATAAAGAATTAACATTAGCCCATTTTAATATTTACATTCAGAACATTTTCCCCCCTCAACATGATAGCTTGACTCTAACATCTGAAGAGCCATCATGATTACTAAACTACAAGCTCTTACCCATTGGGGTTCGTGTTGTTTTTTCTCCAACATGCCTCACCTAAAGACTGAATAAGCATTTGTTGAATAAATGTATTGAAAAATTATCCATCTCTGGTTTTTTGCAGTGAACACACCTCCATTTCCTTCAGTAATCCCTCCAGTTTGTCCATGCTGTTTGCAAAATGTGGCAAATGTAATCAAACATAACATTTCATAAAAGGACTGAAGAGCTTGGCTTATAATAATCTAGACACAATTTCTTGATGAACCCTGAGATTTTTTAAAAAATATTTGATACTATTGGATCAAGTAAACCTTTTTTTTCCATATGGTTGCCTGTCATACCAAATATGTCCAATTATTTTGTACAATTGATTTTAGTAACCTATATCCAGGAATTCTTATTTACCTTACTAAATTTCATGTAGTTTGCTTTATGACAGTATTCTAGTAGGTAATTGAATATATCACATATCATTTAGGATACCTTCAGTTACAAGTTTAATAGAATACCACACTGACGATTGTTTAGATAGTAAAATTTTATCTGATGGGAAGTCTGGAGTACCAGTAGTTCTATAATTGATTCAGTGACTCAGTGATGTCTTAAAATATGCAAACTCTTCACATATTTATACTAGGTTCCTTATCATGCTGACTCTATCTCACCTCATGTTTGCAAAATGGCTGCTACAGTTCCAAGCATCATGCCCTTAGACCCTCTTGTTCTAAGCAAGAAGAAAGATGGTACAGGCAAACCAAAGAAACAAAAACAAACAAACAAAAAACTTTTGTTTTTATGTATTTGGTTTTCATTTTTGTTTTTGTTGTTGTTGTTGCTGCTGTTGTTGTTGTTTTGTGTGTCTCTTATGGCTCTCTGCCTTTACCAACAAACAAAATCTCTCCTGGAAGCCCTTTCGGGAGATTTCTCTTTATGCCTCACTTTCTAGAGGTACAGCCCATGACCACCACCACACCAGTCAGTAGCAAAGGGAAGCAGAATTACTCTTTTGGGTTAAGCCAATCCTTATTCATTCCTGAGAACTGGGCACTGTACATACATGTGAACCTTGAAATTTAGGCTACATGAACCCTTGTTACATAGTAAAGCTGTATGAAAATAGTCAGTCTTTTTTTTTTTTTTTTTAGTCTAAAGTTAAACAATCACAAATAACAAATAAGGGAGGCTCAAAATTATGGGTATTTAAATATGGGTATATGTTTACTTGGATGTTGTACCTAGAAAAATATGTTTTGCCATGAGTAAGAGAACATTTTAATGATATAAAGCACTTTTCTCTGTAGAGTTCAGACACATAATGTTGAATATGTCATTTGTTACCCAAAAGCCCCTTTTAGGACGAAGAGGCTAAGAACAAGATACAAATAGTATAAGTGCTATATTTAAGCCTACCCAGCCAATCACTTTCTAATTAAGACTGTCTTAGTTTTAGGATGTACTTCACAAAAATAAAAGTGGGTGGCAGAAGTATAATGCTAACCCAGAAAGAATAAAAGGTTTTTAGTTTTTGTTATGTTAAACAAAGTATAGTGTTTATGATATATTAGTCAATTAATTTCTCTTTTTTAAGAGAAAAATGCAAAGTAGTGTAGTAAAAAGGGTTCTTTCAGATATTTCAAGTTGGCATATTTTTTCACAACTGAGTTCATAAAACATCATCTTCAAACTCATATTAAAAACAAAAGCAAGTCTAAGGCTGAGGTGTCCAAAAGGCTAAAAACAATGCAAATTAATATTTTCAGATTGTCCGGCATGATAGGACCATGGAACAAATAGTTTTTCCTGTCCCCAATATATGTGAATACCTCACTCGAGAATCCAAGTGCCGTGTGTTCAATACAACTGAAAGGGATGAACAAGGAAGTAAAGTGAATGACTTTTTCCAGCAAACAGAAGATCTCTACAATGAAATGAAGTGGCAAAAGAAAATCAGGAGTAAGTACAGTAAACTGAAATGGTTAGTTTTGTGCATAGTGGTAGATAATTTGGTACTCTGGGACACATGATGCAGCTCATTTAAATTGTTTTTTAATGTCTTGCCAGTCTGACATACTGAATTCACTTGCAGGCTTAAGGATGTCCACTTAGTCTACCACTGGAGCCAAGACACCTGCAGCTTAAGGAAAACAGAAAGCCCTAACTAATTACATCAACTCTTCATGATGATCCTTTTTTTTAAATAAATATTATGAAATGCAGGGTTGCAGCTGTACGTTTTCAAATGTTGAACAGCTGCAGGTTTGAAGCCCATGAGTGGGCCCTGACTGGCCTGTCAGTGAATAGGATTGAGAGACATCAGCTCCTGCACACTCTTCCTCTATTGTCCTGAGATTGAGGGGCTTGTTTCATGTTTTGCTGAGAGTAATTCTTTCTTTGAACATATCTTTACCTCCCCTCACCAAACAAGCTCTACATTCTTGACACTTGTATTTAAATAAGACAATGTTATAATATTCCAGTTAAAAAATCAGTTTAGTACAGTTCCCATGACTTATCTCTTAGATCCCAAATCTATTAGGAAACACTGACTTTTAAAATTTAAAATTTTAGAATTTTTAAATAAACTTTAGTTTATTTTCCAAGATAAGGGATCTCATGAGTTTTTCACAAAAGTCAGTGGGGGAAACTCTTGAGTAGGTCTTTTTCAGTCCCTTGGAGTTTTCTAGACAAGCAGGATATGTTCTCAATACTTCTATTCAACAGTATTTCATTATGCTAGTTTTCAGGAACTTTAGTAGGTATGATTTATGAATTCGAGTGGTGCTTGAGAAATGTCTTTAGGTATAGGGGTGTGGTATGCATTTTCAGGCTTTTAAAACAGAATGTTTTTTAAAAAATCAAAATTATTCTCCCTTAGCAATTTACCATGTAGAGCCTTATGGAATTCAGTGAAAATTTTGGGTGTCTAAAATACATATGAAGACACGATTTCATTTGGAGCATTTAAAAAACATACATTTTCTGGTCAGGCATGGTGGCTCATGCCTGTAAATCCCAACACTTTGGGAGGCCAAGGCAGCCAGATCATGAGGTCAGGAGATTGAGACCATCCTGGCTAACACAGTGAAACCCTGTCTCTACTAAAAATATAAAATATTAACCGGATGGGGTGGCATGCGCCTGTAGTCCCAGCTACTTGGGAGGCTGAGGCAGAAGAATCATTTGAAACCAGGAGGCAGAGGTTGCAGTGAGCCAAGATTGCACCACTGCACTCCAGCCTGGGCAACAGAGCGAGACTCTGTCTCAATAAAACAAATAAACAAACAAAAAACAAAACAAAACAAAAAACACATATATTTTCTCCTTGACAATAAATTGAATACTGAACTAGTGCTTTGGGGGGTCTGTGCTTTTAAAAAAAATAAGCATTTTGTCATTTACCAAAAATTAATTCTTAAAATAATTTTCAATGTACATTTTACTGTAAAATTTGGAAACAGCTTATTATGAGGCCATAGGCAGAATCTAATTCATTTGGTAGATTCAATAGTGAGGATTTGTTATTACAAATGCATGCATCAACATCTTCTAATTTTGTCTTAATGGTCTACCTTTAAAAACGAGGACTCCTAATTGAGGAATGATGGAGATGCAGATGTTTACAGTTTATGGTACATTAGTCAATTAAATGGCATAGCTAATCATAGCATATTTCGGCATTGGAATGTTCCCTTCCAAGAGAAGGAAAACAAGATGTACTGAAGAGAAGTACAGTTTGTAAGTAGGCAATAGGCACTAGGTTGAAATTCACAGGATTTATCTACAAAGTTTATCATTTCCATTTGAAAATCAATGTGCCATTGCCCCTTGATTAACTTAAATTTTTTAATCCTGGTGTTAAGTTTTGAAAGTTAGAGAACGGACAAGAACTATAGGAGCCATGTGAGTGCCCAGGGCAGGCTAGTAAGTTTGGCTCTCATTCAAACTTACATGCATTGCAAGTCTGTTCAGTTATTTAACAGAGGTGGAAAGAACTGACTTTTGGTTAATGTAAACTGTATTCGATTGATGCATTTACTAATTCATTTCTGATGACAGACACAGAGTCCTTTGTTGAATATATTCAGCAAAGCCTATTCCACTTATTAGCCGTTTTTATTGTAGTGCTCATTTTCTTCTGCTGTTTCAAACCCAACAAGTTCTTAGGAAGATTTAAGGTTTAAAATGTAGATAATATTATAAATCACTAGTTCCCTGTCAGGAGTACTATGTCTCATGATTAGGTTTCATAGTTCAGGTAACTGTGACTGTGTCGTAGGAATTTTCATTAGAAATATATCTGTGCTATGGGTTTGGAGTTTTTTTATTTGACTTTAAGGCATGGGAGTGGGACCAATTTATCGATATTACCAAATTATCCAATGAAGTATATCATTTCATTAAAAGGGACCCCAGGCAACTGCTAAACTGCTCTGCAGATAGATTACAGAGAATTATTACAGAATCACCTTTTCTGACCACCTTTAGCGATTGCAAAATTCCTCGCCCTTCTACAGTAGTTTAGGCCTAAACTGGCTGAAGGATGAAAAACGGAATCAAATTTCACTCCTTTATGGTTCTGATTGTTTTTGACTGACTTAAGTCAAATATTTATTTAAATAGGTTTTTATAATAGTTTACAAAAATGATGCATTTAGTAAAATATTGTTTTGGTAAGCCTCGTGTGTTGAAACCAAAATTTATTTTTCTGTTCTGTTCCTTTACGCCTCTCACTTCCTAGATAACCCTGCACTGTTCTGGTTCTCGAGGCACATCTCTCTCTGGGGGAGCATTTCCTTCAACCTGGCTGTGTTCATCAATTTAGCTGTTGCTCTCTTCTACCCATTTGGGGATGATGGAGATGAAGGCAAGTGCTCGTTTTTCCTTAAAAGATAAATATTTTAAAGTTCCCACTTAACTATTTAGAGCTTCAAAATAAGAATAGTTTCATTCCTGTTAAATGGATTTTTCTATACTTGTTGGAAGTAGAGTATGATAGTAAATAGAATAGGCAGAAAAGTGTGGTCAATAGAATTGTTATTTTTTAAAAAGCTCATATACACAATTGTTATTAGAGCTACATTATATCTTGGCAAATGAAGCAATGAAAAAATTTGTCATTTCTACCTAATTATTATGACCCCAAACATTTTTATACTGTATCATTTCCGTTATGCAAATGACAGCTCTGTGCCCAAATATTAATTGTTGTTACCTAAATACTGGCATTTATATTTTACTCTCTTTGTTTTCTGTCTTGTCTAAGGTTTCTATAGTGAGCGTACATGTAATCTAGAAATAATTTTTAATTCTATACTAAAGTCAGGGATTCTTAAGATAGTTAAATGTTTGTCATCTGAGGTTTCAAAAGTTTACAGCATATGACAAGACAATAATAGGAAATAAAGGATACTGAATATGAAACTAATATTATTAAACTAATAATACAGAAGCAAAAATGAGAAAGTATATCATTTTAGGTGAAATTAGAAATATAGGAGAAATATACTGAATTGTGAGACTTTGGGAAGTAAGTTTTGTGTAAGTTAGGTGGAGAGCATGGGAAGTATGTTACAGGTTTGGGCTACAATCTGGTAAATAACTTTGGAATGGGCATGGAAAGAATGGCTTGGAAGAGAAGATAGAGAAATCGGCTAATAATAACCATGCAGTGCTTTTGCGTCTCATCATTTCATGGGATTACTGTGAGAATTTGATGAGATGCTGTAGGTAAAGCATTTAGAATAGTACCTGATAAACCTTCAATAAAGTTCAATGGTGGTGGTTGCTGTTTAAAAGGTACATATTTGTACTACAGAAAGAAGCCTCGAGAAAAGAGAGTATGATAAGAGCAACAGGTATTTCAGCCTATTTCAGATGAACTGGGGGTGGGCAGGAAAGGAAATGGGAGTCCGAAAGTCATTTGCTCTTTTACAGATTCATTACAGGTAACATAGATATCAAAGTTCTAAATTTTAGCTGTAATCTGAGTAGTCATGAATAACCACTGTTTTTGCAGGACATACCCAGAATAAAAGAAGAATATTAAGCAATGGAGTGGATGTATGAGTTAAACAGCAGTGAAAATGTAGCACATATTTGGCCATCCATTATAGAGCAACTGCACATTCACCAGGAAGTAAAAACGGCTTTCTCTTCACTATGTTTAGTCTCCTTTAGTGATAAACTCTTAGCATGGAGGAATACAACTCTTGGGAGGAAAGAAGTCCAGCATGAAATGATAAATCAATATCATCTGCACACAGAATGCGGACAAGATTATAGAGTCCCAGTTAGTAGAAGCATAAAGTCTTAAAAAAGGAAGCAATTCTGGAAATCATCTAATATCAAGCACTCATTTGACAGATGAACAGATGAAAGTCCAGAAAGCCTAAAAAATGGCAGATCTTAGAGTAAAAGGCTAACCCTTTTGTGTCCAGTCTAGGATCTTTCTCCATGGATTGGAAGCACGTCATTAACAGGCGCCCCTTCTTCATACAGGACCTGATTTCCCTTGAGTTCCATTCCATGATCTCCCTTTCTTGACCACCAGAGCCAATGTATGTAGGCTCTGCTGCCACCTATTGTACATGAAATATAAGAGTGATGGGAAATGCCACCCCTCTGGACAGTTGCTCTTTACTCATTCAGGAGAAGCAGAACACATGGTATTTGTAACACTTGCCTGGCCAATAATAGTTATAATAGTAATACTGATAATAATAACAGCAGCGGATGTTGTTCACCACTTAGACTGGGTCAGGGAAAATGCTAAGCATTTCGCATACATTTCACTTAATCTTCCTGACAAATCCGTATTCTTATGAAGGAAGAATATCCTTATGGATGAAGAATATTTTTATGGATGAAGAAACTGAGGCTGAAGATTTGCCTTGTAATTAGAGTTCAAAAATGTATTTTTAAATAAGCTCACCAGGTATTGCTGGTGCAACTGGTCCTTGAAAAAGGACATGAAATAACAGATTTTCAAAGACGTTCTTTACCCATTAATGGTGGGAAGGGAGGAGCATTTTCTCTCCTTAATACTTTATATATGTATCCATTTTCTGTAATAAGCATATTATTTTAATAATACAAATGTTTTTTAATTTAGTCTATATATTTTTAAATCTTAAAAAGTATGAAGTTTTATCTTTTATAAAATAAAATCCAGAAAGCAAAATTGCAAACTTCAATCCAGTTCACATCATGGAGCTCTGCTATCTACCTCATGCAGACTCTATAGTTTCCTGCACAGAACATGCTGCTTCTTACTTCCCTGTTTCTCTCTATCCCTCTGCCTCCCAAGTAGCTTCATGAGATCTTTCTGTTTCCTCTACCTCAGTCCAGCTAAAGCAGATATCCACTCAGAAATCCCTGGGTGGCCTGTACTATTGTGCCTTATTCATTTCTTGGTCCGTTAACTAGACTGTGAAGTCTTTGAGGACAAGGACAAGTTTACTAATCTTTGTATTTTTTTAAAATACAAAGATGATAAAATCTTTGTATTTAACAGTGCCTGGCGCATAGCAGCACTCCATCAACAGTTGTTGAAGGAATTGAAATCACCATGAAGAACTCATTTTCTTTAACACAAAGCACTTGGCAGAAAGAAAGAATTACACTACAAATTTTAATATAATTTTTAAAAATCACATGCTATCTTGGTATAAGACATTCCCATGGCATCAATTTTCTCCTAGTTCTGGGAGGTATAAGTTTGTTAGTCCCAGAAATGGGACTAACAAACGCAAGGCTGGAAGACATGGTGCGCTATCATCAGGTGCAGATGCAGACTTTATTTCTGGAAAAGGACTAGATAGCAGTTAACAGCAGTAACCAAGGTAGGGCCTCAGCTTAGGATATCTAAGTGGATGTGGTGCTTAGAGGGAAGGGAAGGCATGAGCTGCCATTTTGGCAATGTCAAACCCCAAGGTTATGTCTGGGTCATCTGGTTATAGTTCTGGATGAGTTATTTAATTATAGCTCCATGAATAAGGTTAGCATTTGGTCAGGATTAGCTTAGTCTTAATCTGTTTCACACTGCATCGCTATGAATGCTGAGGAAACAGAGCTAAGACTGTTACACACACTTGGCCATCAGAATTGTCTGGCGGAGGAAAGCTCTGTGCTGGTGGTGAAGGTTCTCTGATGCTGGATTTGGTCTAACAGGCTGAACAACTGTATGCCAGGGCCACTATGAAGTGATTTAGGGATGGGTGAGATTAAAGATGGATGAATATTCCTTCAAGAAGTGCTTAAAAATGATGGAGACATGTCAGAGAACGCAGGATCCAACTTGAAAGGTCTCCAGGTGGTCAAATATGAGAAAATTTAGAGAAAAAGATTATTGACAGTGACACATTATCTCCCATAGCATAAAATAAGAATCCAGGAGTTCCTGTTGATAGTGGAAAGAGAAAGCTCTTTTTTAATAATTGTATTCCAATTAATGAAATACAGACAGAATGATGGAAATAGAATGTCACCATTTGGCAAACATCACAGTAGTAAAAATTATCCATGGATGCTAAAATTAATGGGTGACCATATGATGAAAAGTATATAACCTGTATATAATATACAAGTCTCTCTCCACAATATACTTAATTATGAAAGAAAAAATAATAACTTTAAAGTGGGGGAAATCGCTTTAACTAAGTGATCAGCATTAATGGCACCAGTAATGAAACCCAGCAACATCACGTGCCTCCTGATACAATCACTGACAAGGATGTAACATCATCTTCCAAAAATGAATTAACTGAGAAAATTTTAGACAAACCCCAAATGAGGGCTATGCTACGACATAATTGGCCAGTACTCTTCAAGGTGTCAAGCTTATGAAAGACAAAGAAAGACTGAGGAACTATCCAAATTAAAAGATTAGTAAAGAGACATGACAACTGAATCCCATGTGTGACCCTGGTTCAGAAGAAGGACATAAATTGGGCAAATGACCAACTTTGACTAGATAGATGGTAAAAGTGGTCTATCAATGTTAATTTCCTGATACTGATCATTGTAATGTGGTTATATGAGGTGTTGACATTTGGAGAATCTAGGTAAAGGATAAAGTTAAAAAAGAAAAAATAATAATAAATGTAAGGATTCTGTCCAACCCTGAAGTTCCTTGACTCGGTGTAGAAGTTGATTATGAAATCACCTGATAAGTCTTGGACTACAAAAAAGAGCTCTGCTTAAAATATGCCACCCTTCTAACCCCAGATCCTAATACATGCTGATACCAATGTGGTGGTGAGAACAGAGGGACTGGCAGAGGGAAGGAGCCATGTATGCTTCCTCCAAGTATATTTTCCAATCTGAACACCTGAACTGCTAGGAGTTTCTTGTGCCCAAATATTTGATTCACACTTGGGTTATGATATTAACTGAGAGAGTAGTTTCCCTCTTCAACCAGATAGTGGGGTATAATAACTAAAGGGAGACATTCTCTGAGAATTATCTAAAGGGAGAGATAATTCTCAGAGGACCAGCCTGTTGGACACTCTTCACTCTCTACTGCAGATAGAGAATCTCCTTTAATTGCCAGGCTTTGAAGAGTTTGGTTTCAATTTGTTCAGGAGTACAGGGCTTATTTTTTATGGCTAAAGGTTTTGGGTTGGGTTTCTTTGTTTGGCTGATTGGTTTTTGTGGCTGTTTGTTTATCATATGCTTCTCTAAAAAAGAAAAGTGCCAATGCTGAGGAATGAGGCTACACTGGTTGTGGCTGAAGCAGCAGCTTTTCTGGTGCTGGGAATGTCCTGGGAGTCCACTTAGAAACTGATGGCTGCCATGCCAGATACCCCTATCCTGGATTTCATTTGGCAAAGGCAGACTAGTTAGTGGAGAAAATTGATGCCATGGGAATTTCTTATACCAAGATAGCATGTGATTTTTAAAAACTATAATAAAATTTGTAGTGTAATTTTTTTTTCTGTCAAGTGTTTTGTGTTAAAGAAAATGAGTTCTTCATGGTGATTTCAATTCCTTCAACTTAACTGTTGATGGAGTGCCACTATGTGCCAGGTACTGTTAAATACAAAGATTAGTAAACTTGTCCTTGTCCTCAAAGACTTCACAGTCTAGTTAAGGGACCAAGAAATGAATAAGACACAATAGTACAGGCCACCCAGGGATTTCTGAGTGGATATCTACTTTAGCTGGACTGAGGTAGAGGAAACAGAAAGATCTCATGAGGCTACTTGGGAGACAGAGGGATGGAGAGAAACAGGGAAGTAAGAAGCAGCATGTTTTGTACAGGAAATTATAGAGTCTGCATGAGGTAGATGGCAGAGTTCCATTATGTGAACTGGATTGAAGCTTGCAATTTTGCTTTCTGAATTTTCTTTTATAAAGGATAAACTTCATACTTTCTAAAATTTATAAATGTATAGGGTAAATTATAAAACTTTTTGTATTATTAAAATAATATGCTTATTATAGAAAATGGATACATATATAGAGTATTAAGGAGAGAAATGGGAAAAGAATGGCTTTGAAAATCTGTACTGTGGGCTGGGCGAGGTGGCTCATGCCTGTAATCCCAGCACTTTGTGAGGCCAAGGCAGGCAGATCACCCGAGATCAGGAGTTCGAGACCAGCCTGGCTAACAGGGTGAAACCCCAACTCTACTGAAAATACAAAATTTAGCCAGGCGTGGTGGCAGGTGCCTGTAATCACAGCTACTTGGGAGGCTGAGGCAGGAGAATCGCTTGAACCTCGGAGGCAGAGGTTGCGGTGAGCCGAGATCACGCCACTGTACTCCAGCCTGGGCGACAGAGCAAGACTCAAAGAAAATCTGTACTGTCTTCTCTAGAGTTTGTCAGAGAGACTTCAGTTCTCTTTTTAGCATTGAATCTTCAGATAGAAACCAATATGATCATTCTTAGAGAAGAGAATAATAAACATCATTGTTAATCGCTGTTTTTTTTTTTTTTTTTTGAGACGGAGTCTCACTCTGTCGCCCAGGCTGGAGTGCAGTGGCGCGATCTCAGCTCACTGCAAGCTCCGCCTCCCGGGTTCACGCCATTCTCCTGCCTCAGCCTCCCGAGTAGCTGGGACTACAGGCACCCGCCACCTCGCCCGGCTCGTTTTTTGTATTTTTTAGTAGAGACGGGGTTTCACCGTGTTTGCCAGGATGGTCTCCATCTCCTGACCTCATGATCCGCCTGTCTTGGCCTCCCAAAGTGCTGGGATTACAGGCTTGACACCGCGCCTGGCCCGTCAATAGCTGTTTTAAATAACTTTTTAGTTTATTCATGCAAATATATATTTAGTGTGAACCTATGTGCTAGCTACTATACTAGACATTCTTTGAGTTCTTTTCACAAAGGGATCAAACACCCAATTTTAAGTGTATGACTATAATTTCTGTTTGATCAAGGTGAAATCTCAGCAAACCAGATATTGTCTTGCAAAGAATAGTGAAGAGGTAGATAGTTTATCAGGAATTAGTGACAATGCACAATGTGACTATCTATGCCAAATTATTCTAAAATAAGAATGTCACCAAGACATTGCTTATGAATTATGCTGAAAAGTCAGATGTAAATGTGCCTTGAAGATGTTGTCAGTTCTAGTGAACTTAAAAGCTAAGGTGTGTGACTTGGGGAGTTGATAACTGGAGACTTAGTTATTTATTCAAAACAAACTCACAGAATATATTATTGTTTGTTTACTCAGTCAATAAATTTTTATTTGTTGTTGTGTAACAGGCATGGTGATAGGCCTAGAGATGGCCCTTATCCTTTTAGAGTTTACATTCTGATGGAGTCTCAAGTCCCAGTAAGGAAGAGAGAAAGTTGAAGGCATTATTTTCTCTATGGCTGTTTAAGGTCTGTGAGGTCAAGGCAGTTGGTGGTCAGTCTGTATTTTGGTAGGTAGAGTGCTTACAAGCCAACATCATCGTAAACGCAAGTAGGGTACCTGTATGTTAGCATTGCCAGAGGACAGGAATTGAAGGTAACTTTCAGAGCAGTTTACCCTTTTTCTTTCCTCATCTCCAAATTAATCTTATGAGATTATAAATTTGGTGAGGGGGGGATATCACATCTCTCTTCCCAACCTCCTTTCATCATTATGTGCTTTCAGAGACAGCATAAGAACAAACCTTGCAAAAGTAAACATGTCTAAATGAATGCTGTTCATTATCTGATTTTTTGTTTGTCTTTTAACAACTGGCAGAATCTTCCTGCCTATTTCTGAGATGTTAGCACACACTGTGAACTAAGAGTTTTATACAGAATTCATTAAAGGAGTCAGATAATCCCAGAGTTTGACAGTACAAAAGCTATGCACACCAAGCCCTTGAGGTGTTTTGCATGCAGTAGCAAATTTTATAAATAAAGATAAGAGGTGTGGCCAAAAGAATAAGACTGTTATTGAATATTTACCAGCGGACGTAGTGGAAAATCTCCATTTTGTTGTTTCCTTTCTATGCCAGCCTATAGACATGCATTTGAGGCCCCAGAGCAGATCCAATCAGCCCAAGAATGTTGCCTCTTAATTTACTTCTGCAAATGCAGCACCACGTGACCTTCAGGAAAGGATTCCTTGAATGCATATGTCAGTGCAAATGTCAGTGAATTGTACTACTTACTAAAGAAAGAATATTTTTGAGCCTCTCTTTTGGGGAGTTTCTAAGAAATCTTATGTGTAACGGAGTCTGTTTTTTAAGACATTTGGAATGTGAATTTTCTGATTATTAAATAGCTAACCATTTTATTTAGAAGTTGAGTTGGCCTTCAAATACACACACTCTTGCACATATTCATACACATATCTATGCATGTGTGTTTAGCAGTTAAAGCGTGTGTCTATTTTATAAAGGTTATTCTACTAGATTCTTCAGAGGAATCTAGAATATGGAAACTTGATACTAATAGGACAAGACAAGGTATGAATTCAATTTTTTAATGATTTAGCTATATACCTAATGGTCATTAATCATAAATTTTGAATTAAGGTTCCTGAGAGAGATGTCTATCAAAAGTATTTAGCGAATCATCCTCATATGAGAGAAAGATGAACAATTGTCTGACTTAATAAAAGGAACATTAGTGAGTATTTAAGTAGCTTGAAAGTAATCACAGATTTTCTGGAAATGTAATAATGAGTAACGTGTTCGAAGACATTTCCTTGAAATATGAAGAATGTAGATGGGGTCATTTTGAAATTTCGTGGATTATGGCTTTGACTTAATGATAGCATATAAAGTAGAGCAGCAAATATTTTAGCATTTTTTAGTTTTATTCTTAATAACAATACATTTCTTCCACATTTTACAGGTACACTTTCTCCATTGTTCTCGGTTCTTCTTTGGATAGCAGTTGCGATCTGCACATCTATGCTGTTTTTCTTCTCCAAGCCTGTGGGTATTCGGCCGTTTCTTGTATCAATAATGCTCAGATCAATATACACAATAGGTCTTGGGCCTACCTTAATACTTCTTGGTGCAGCTAATGTAAGTACTTTACTTAGCTTTGTACTGTTACAGAATTAGTTTAAAAATGTATGAAATATAAAAATATAACTATATGCTTTTCATTCATGTGTGCATAGTGAATTCTAATTTATTATGAATCTAAATTAACCAGAGCATGATTTGTACATTTTTTTATTTAATTTAGAGTGAAAGAAAAAATGATAGGTAAAAGATTGCTATATTTAAGAAAGTAACATTTGGGGAATGACCCAGTTCTGCCATCAATTTAATCCAATCCAATTTTAATGCATTCTGCATCCTGTACCCACAGCTATTGACAAAAATGACTGAGCCATTGTTAATATTCCAAAGTAACATCGTAAATCATCCAAAAAAGATTAAATTCTGTTCAATAGAATTTTGAAACTGAGCACCTTTCATCAAATGACCTAAGAAAAAGGATTTCTATATGAGAAAGTATTAAATTGGGTTCTTTTTATGTGAACAAATTTTATAAACTGATGAAAGTCATAGATATGATGAATTTTTTTTACCAAATTTTGAAATATTAGAATAAGGAAGCACATTTTTAAGCTTGAGTTAGGTGAGTTTAGAATAAGTAAACCAGAGTAGTAGTATTTCAAAAAACAAGTGATACATTTATAGAAATAATTTTACCCGAGAAATACAATTTTGAAGGGACCAGCCAACGTTATGCATGGCACAGCCATACAGGGATATTAAAAGGTAGAACCATCAGGCTGATGAAATAACAAATGGCCAGGTAAGAAAATAAGTATTGCTAATCTATGTGTTGAATATCTAGGCACTTTTGATCTTTTCCTGGGTTTCCAATGTAATGTCCTATATTCTGGTACCTGTAATTAGGACTAATCTCTCCTACTACATTTTACTATATTTAAGGATTAATCATTCAATATCAAGAATATTATAGGTGCTCAGTAAAGGTTTCCTAAATAAATAAATTAATGAGTGAGTGAATGAATGAGTGAACAATTATCTTTGTATTCTTACATATTTACAGTGACTTGTACATAAAATATATAGCAAATATTTATTTAGTAATAAATATTTAACATTTAGCGAAGATTTAATAACTAATATTTAACAAATATTTAATAAAATGTATTTATTATATTTATTTATTAAAATTAATTAATAAAATAGTCAACCAAACTTTCAAGAATTATAAAGCTGAGCTAATATGGCCAATTCTATGTTTCTGTGTTTCTGACCTCTATTTTATTACAGTTCTTGAAAAATTAGACATGATGTATTTGACAGCTCCCAATTAGCTACAACATTCAGGCAACCAAATTGCCAATTATCCTCAATCATTGTCAATGAAGGGAAGTGTACTATACCTACAAAGAAGTCTATCAGTAAATAATTTTGTAAAATTCCAAATATATTATTCTGTAAGTTTCTTGAGGGGAGAAGTTGTCACATTTATAAATGTAATCCTACCTGCCTTACTCCTTCCCAGCTCCATGTTTCTCTGCTTTAACAGCTGGCATTGAAACATTCAGAAAGTGTTTACGTGAACTGAGCATGTACTTTCAATGCCTTGGAAATAGGCTAATTTTACATATTACCAAACAGGCAAATTAGAGAATCTTCATGAATTTGTCTAAATTTTTCTAAGCCTATGTGTTTGACTTTTTTTTTCTTTAAAAACATGCATTGCATATTGAACTATATTATTTGAAGAAGCAAATAATATTTGTAAACTGGTAACTGGCCCTCAAGAAGACATAAATCCAAGTGAAAAAAAAAATCTGAGTCTGACAAAGTGAAATAATAGCTAGAGTTGGGCCAAAAATAATAATCATTTACTGGGCCTCTGTTATATAATAGACACTAAAAATACCAAGACGATAAAGGAAATGGTTCTTGCCACCCAGAAGCTGATGTGTCATACTCACCGATTTGCATTTCCTTTGTTTTTGGACCAAGAATATATAAAGAGATAAGGAATAACATCCTAATGTCTATTAGGGGAAACCAAAGACATTTGGTGTATTTTTTCCCCCTCATGGGAGAGGATAAGAAGATAGCTTTTGCCAGGTTTGGTGAAAATAATTCCACTATAGCAAATGACTCTTCATAGAAGAGGCAAGTTTTATATTGCACTTTATTTATGAGAAAGAATATACATGTAGATATGCCACATCTCTCCCTTATTAACTGTAGAAATCTGGGGACTCTAATGGCCTTCACAGTATAGGACATCTGTTTGCGCAATCAAATGATACATTATGGTCTACCAGCTCAGAGCATTTTTTTTTTTCTTTTTTAGACAGAGTCTCGCTCTGTCGCCCAGGCTGGAGTGCAGTGGCGTGATCTCGGCTCACTGCAACCTCCACCTCCCAGTTCAAACAATTTTCCTGCCTCAGCCTCCTGAGTAGCTGGGACTACAGATGCGTGCCACCACGCCTGGCTACTTTTTTGTATTTTTAGTGGAGACAAGGTTTCACCGTGTTAGCCAAGATGGTCTCGATCTTCTGACCTCATGATCCTCCCACCTTGGCCTCCCAAAGTGCTGGGATTACATGCATGAGCCACTGTGCCTGGCTGCTCAGAGTATTTTGACCAAAAAAAAAAAAAAAAAATCAACTTTAATTTGGGACAAACACATTCAGTGGAATAATTGTCATTTTTATATTGTAGATATAGATAGAAAAAAAATTATCTATAATTTTAATATTATGTGGATTAATAAAAATGTTTTAGGTTGGGTGCTATGGCTCATGCCTGTAATCCCAATACTTTGGGAGGCTGAGGCAGGAGGATTGCTTGAGGACAGGAGTTCGAGACCAGTGTGGTCAACATAGTGAGACCTCATCTCTACAAAAAATAAAATAAAAATGTTTTAGAGAATATCATCTACCTTCAGTTTTAACATAACAAGTTCACTGCTGGGCACAGTGGCTGATGCCTGTCATCCCAGCACTTTGAGAGGCTGAGGTGGGTGGATCACCCAAGGTCAGGAGTTTGTGACCAACCTGGCCAACATTGTGAAACCCTGTCTCTACTAAAACTATAAAAATTAGTATGGTGTGGTGGTGCGTACCTGTAGTCCCAGCTACTTGGGAGGCTGAGGGCAGAGAATCACTTGAACCCGGGAGGTAGAGGTTGCACTGAGCTGACATCAGGCCACTGCACTACAGCCTGGGTGACAAAATGGTATTCTGTTTCAAAAACAAAACAAAACGAAACAAAAATTAGCTGGTCATGATGGCTTGTGCCTGTGATACCAGCTACTCAGGAGGCTGAGGCAGGAGAATCACTTGAACCCAGGAGGTGGAGGTTGCATTGAGCCGAGGTCATGCCATTGCACTCCAGCCTGGGGAACAGAGCAAGACTCCATCTCAAAAAGGAGACAACAAAAACCAAAAAACAAGTTCACTACAAAGCTATCTATGGTTTATTATTACCCAGGAGGTAGGAAATAAATACATGAAAACATCAATTAGTCATATTTTGTACCTTAAGTTTTAGTACATTTATTAACTTAATTTATTTACACTTAAAAGTTTGCATTGTGTAAGAGGTGAAACTATAAATGCTGAAAGTATAGGTATCAGAAATAAGAAAAACAAAAGAAGACATCTACCTGACAGTTTTGCCTTAATGACCATCCGAGTTCTAGACTTTAGGCAAATCAGCAAGACTTTGAATTTCATTCTTCTCATTAGTGACGGGAAGATGCTAAAGCCTGATCTATCTTCACTGGGTTGTTGAGAAGGTGAGTTGAAAAGACTTAGAAAAGATTAGTAATGGTGATAATGATAGAATAGTAGCAATAGCAGCTGTTTACCAACTATCTGTAATAATAGATGAAGCACCCTTTAATTGTAAAACATTCTTATTCTGATTGTAAAAACATTTGTATTTTGGTTCTCGGGGAGTTTTTTCTGGACTCTGTCTTTCACAATGTTAAGCCAATGCAGAAAGTCTTATTTTTGGAAAAGGAATCAAGAGGGAGGAAAATCCTCAACCTGTGTTATGTTACTCAACCACTTAGTACTGGCTTCTTTTTTATTGTCTTTATTCATTTCTAAAACTAGCAGTTGGTCTAGATTTCAACTAGTGTGCCTTGTCACAGAAGTGATCTCAATATTTGAGATATTTCAAAAAATTCAAGTGTTTTTTTTCTCAGTTATAAAGCACATCTTATAACCCAGTCTAGTTTTCTTCCCTCTGCACTGCATTGTTGGGTGTTGGTAATGGAAATTAATATATTATTCTGACAAATATAAGCACACATATAAATTTGGGGTCACTTAATATTTTTTCATACCATTAAAATTATTTGTAAATCTCATTTTAATAACTGTTATTTCCAGTCATATGGGTGTAATATAATCTGTTTAACCACTCCATTAATTTTTGTTGTTCAGACTTTTAAATAAGTAACAATGTAAAATATCAGAAAAAGATCTTTTAATATCTTCTAAACTTCTTATCTGCAATGATTTTTCCTTTCTAATAGTACCTGGAAATGTGTAATTCATTTAATAACTTGGTCTCACCATTTGCAGAGAGAAGCAAATGGAGCTTAGCAGATAGCTAGTCTACTAACAATGAGCCACTGTGTTCAAATTTAATAGGGTAATGTCCCTAGTTACTTACCTGTAGATAGCTTTCTGGGAGGTCTCATGTTAATGCTAATTTGTGAGGTTGAGTTCCACCGTATGTTCATTTAACTTACACAAATTCAATGATGTATTCGGAGTAAACAACTTTCATTTTATCTCTCTCTCTCTCTCTCTCCACACACACAGACACACACACACTCTTTTTCACATAATGTGGTCACTGAATGCTCCTAACTACTTCTAGTTGCAGAAACAGAAAACTGCTGCAGTGCTGGGGTTAAAGTAGGATGAGCTGAATTTAGTAAGAGACACTACCATTTACATGACCTATGCTTACTGTTCTGTTTTGTCAGCAATTTAAGAGATTTCCAGGGTGATTTTGACTGCATGCAAATTTTGCCTTACACATTGATCTTAGAACCTTATCCTGCCTTAGATGTAATGCCCCTGAAATGGAGATTTTTGAATCAAACCATCTCATTTTTAGTAAGAAGTTTAACTTACATGGTTGATGAAAATATGGTAATTGAGTTGCAAATCATAAATTCAGTTTTACCTTTCAATAAATAAGTAGACAGTCTTTTTCTTACACAATTTATTCCTAAAAAATAGGTCATGTTTTCCCATAGGAACAATGTAAGATGGGGATAGAATTCTTGATCAGGGACAGAGTACCAAGTAACACCAAATGAATACGGGAAAGACAAAGATAACGCAGCTATAAATGTCTGTGATCAAGTAAAATAGTAACATTTAAAGGATATCACACAGAATTCTACAGCTATGAGGGAGCTTAAGGATTATTCCCTTCTAGGCATTTCATTTTAGATATGAGAAAACAAAGTCCTATAGACACCGGGAGGATTTACCAAAGCAAGAAATTAGTGGCAGAGCCAAGACTGGAACCAGATGACCCGCCTTCGAATTCAGTGTCTTTCCACTATACTGTACTGTTAAAAGTCCTGCAAAGACATATCAATAACTCTAAAGTATATATGAAAACATTACTTTCTTGAATAACTTATTTAACTAATAAAGTATCTAATTAATTAAATGATTAGTTAAATTATTCAATAAAGTAGCATTTTATTATTATTCAGTAATAATTGTTACATTATTGATTAAATAAGTAGTATTTTCATATATACTTTATAGTTTAATTAAATTATTTACTAATTAATTACTATATTGTTAACTAAATTAATTAAATATATTAATTAGTAAATAATTAGTAAGTAATTTAGTTGTTTAGTAAATAATTAGTGATGATTTCATAATTTGCAAATAGATAATTTAAGTAAATTTAAATAAATGTAATGAACTTACTTTAGTATACATTAATTAAACAAACATTAATTTTGCTTTTTTTTTTTCAGAAGACCTATTGGTAAATCATTTGGATGGTGTATTATCAGTTTTTAAAAACTGTCCCAAAGCTTGCATTGATGCTGTTTCAATTCCATCCCTTTCCCCACCATCACACAACTCATCTCATCCCCAACAAAAACTGTATCAGGGATGGCTTTGAATAATAGACAGAGTAAGAATATATATATATAGGACAGTTATGGTCCTTCAAATTGACATTTGTGTGTTGACTTGAGGAACCTCTTAGCACCAGCTCAGAAGAGACTTGTGACCATCTTGCCCAGTTTCCTGGGCACACCATCCACTTTTCGTCACCCACATGGACCGTTGCTATAATGGCATTGACAAATGAAGGACCGGTTAGACAATATCCACTTTTTAATGACATGAAAAGGGAGACTGTTTTAGCAACTTGCTCATTGTTGGCATAAATATTCCAAGCTTTCATGGAAAATTCTGTATGAAAACAATTTGTAAATTTCATGAAGAAAGGAGAATTCACAGTTCAACTTCTTTCCCACCCAAATAATTTATTCCTGCACATATTTCCCCTTCACATGAACACTTTAAAACAAAAGGACACCAAGTTCCCTGTTTTTGATCTCAGCAGAAATAGATAGACGCCACTGTCAGTATCAACTCCACTCCACGTCAAGACTTAGTGAAGAGAACAGGAATCTATTCGTCAAGCTCTAGATCAAGGTTTAAAAATAAAACAAAAACCAAAACCTGAAAAAAAATAAGGCAAATCTTTATTTTTCAGGTGAAAATGGTGGAGTCTCTTTTAGGAAGAAATGTAGCCTTGTTTTTGCATTATTTTAGAAATGAAACGTATTGTTCTTTTTGATAATTTAAATTCAGTGTATTTTTTTCCTCAGTATATGGAACTTACAAATAGTTTTTCTGCATCATTTTTATGATTTCATTTAGATAATTAGAGATCATATAAACAATGTGTCTTAAACATACTCATCTTTCTGAAAATTCATGACTCCAATTATTAATTTTATTTTTATACAACTTATTTCTATTTCATATTGAACTCTGGTGGGTGAATCAAGGTAAATAGCACAAATTTAAATAATAATGGGCATTCAAAACAATTTAAATAATTAACTACTGAATATTCTTCTTCTGGACACTCTTTTTCACCATTTTCAGGGGTGTTTATTGTTAAATATGTCATATAGATTAGCATTTTTATATATTTCCTGGGTTTTAAAATAATAAGTTCTTATAATATTAAACCTGCTCTTGGGTTGAAAATATAAAGGCATCCATTCTGCTACAGCTATCCTTAATAATAGCATAAAATATTGATGATGAAACACTAAACAGTGAAGTAAGACATGAATGAAGTAATAACATTGATTATTGAGAGGATGCTTAATCAGCAGGGGAGAAATTTAGGAAAGTTTTGGCCTTTTTAGTTGCTATGTTCATTTGGTTGGCTCTTCAAAACATGTATTAGTAACCCATTTCTCACTTCATCTGTATTGATTTGAACTTCAGAAATTGAAAGGAAAAGGTCTTCCAATCCCCTGAATTTTGCATCTACTTCAAAGTGTTATGGTCCTTCTTATGTTATTTAAAAATCATTCCATAATTTGTTAATATATATTGAACAAATCAACAATGTTGCAAAGAGCAACCTGTTTTTCCACAGTTAGGACTGGACATTTAAGGACAAATATGGTTCCATTAGATAACCTAAAGAACTAGGAACAATTAAGAAGAGCAAACTGTAAACCCTTGAAATCTGTAATTCTTTCCTTGATGACTAAGACACAAAATTGGCTCTTTGGTTTATAATTACTGCAGTGATTCTACAACTAAATAGATGGTGCTAAGTTTATAAATCAGTGCACACACATCGTTGTTATTGCCAAAGGATCTCAGTATAAATTTCTACGTTCCAAAATTATGCCACAAAAGGCAATATAAAATGTGGTTTGAATATAAATACTGTACATGGTCAGAAGTGTAATAAACACTCCAAAATGTTTGTTGAGTTATTATCACACATAGGGCTTAGAAAATATATACATACATTATTTTGACTCAGGTATGTAAGTATATTTATATTTTCTATGTATATAAAGTAAATTAAATGCAAAAATAATTTTGATCACTTACTTGTTTAAAATACTACTCAGTAGACAAAGTACAGAGTAAAAACACAAAATCAAGAACAAATCTCTGGATATTTTCTGAAAATATATTTTTATGTTATATTTACAGCATAATAAAAACATTTTACATATTACATTTACTATAAAAATATAATAAAAGTAATATTTTTAGAAGTCATTGTATTAAGGACTTCATACGTATTATATCATTTAATCATCTGAGGGGTTCTATGAGGTGGAAACTCATAGAACCCCTCAGATGATTAAATGATATAATCATTTTATTTTCTTTTATTCCAATTTTTCAGAATAAACCATCAAATCCTTCAACTGCATGAACTAGGTCATACAACAGTAATGGAAGAGCCAAGATTTAAATCCAGACCTGTCTTGATTGCATAGTCTCTTATCATTCTCTCTCTTTCTGAAGCTGCAAAGGATGCAAGTTTTGCATGTATAATGTTTATATGCCAATTTGTAAGCAATGCTGAAGAACTATAAAATGAGAAATTATGAAAAAAGTCATGGACTTTATGCATAATAGTTTTCATCCATGTCAAAAAGTCATAGATTTTAATGAATAATAGTTTCATCCATGTCAAAAAGTCATGGACTTTATGAATAATAGTTTTCATTCATGTGAGTTTCAGGATAAATAAGACAGTAATCTCTAATCCTTTCCTCCCTTTAGCTTTGTAATAAAATTGTATTTCTGGTGAGTTTTGTTGGAAATCGTGGCACGTTCACCCGTGGGTATCGAGCAGTCATCCTGGATATGGCCTTTCTCTATCACGTGGCGTATGTCCTGGTTTGCATGCTGGGCCTTTTTGTCCATGAATTCTTCTATAGCTTCCTGGTGAGTACATTGCTATGTGGACAATCACTGCTGAAAAAGTACACAATGCTGCTGCTTCTTATGCCTCTTCCTTTGATTTTTTTTTAAGCAAAGCCTGACATTTAGGACAAATTATGTTATTTTTAGAATTTCCTAGGAAAAGCGTGAATTATTATCATTCATAGTCTTTTTTTCTTTGGGAAACCACACAGGTGGTGGAGTTCTTTATTTCCTCTCTGAGAAGCAACCAGTCACCCCACCTCTTGACCCAGGCTTCACATGACAAGGGCTGCTTTTGCTTTCAGCCAACTAATATTTCCCTTTACATTTAAAGATTCTCCTACAGAGTGTGGGAGACAAAATAGGAGTATATTTTCTTTGGTACTGAAATCACTGTATTTTATTTATAATATCAAAAATTATGCGTACCTTTAGAATGGCATGTAAGTAAAATGAGGGGAATTAAAAAAAATCATAACAAAAAGACAGTTGTTTTAAGAACAGTCTTTTAGTTATCGGTTTAATATGTCATTGCTGTTAAACTTATCTACATATATTTAACTCATTAAGCAGCTCTTTCAGATTTTTTTCTAAAGGTTGCTTTTTAAAAAAATTCTGATTTACCTTCCTACGTATGTACTGGTTTATAACCATAAACCAGGAGAGGAGTCAATACACATATGTGATAATATTTTGAAACTTAAAAAGCACTACCAGGTTACCATCATGATGCCATAGGAACAATTTATTTATCTTTCCAGTTCATAGTTGGCATGCAGTGGAGAGCATTGTCCAATGAGATGATCCCTGAAGACAAGTTAAAGATCTAAAAACATTTTGTTGAAAAATTTGCCTGAGTCATGGGGGACAAATCCAGCACCTCCTGCCTCCCTATTATCTAGCACACCCATTTCAGAAGACTGAAATGAGGCCAATTTTCCATATACCCTCAAACATTTGAAAGAGCCACAGTGAAGAGTAGATTTGTCTATTGTATTTTCATATAAACTTATAGGCAGTTAAGTTAGATTATTCATTAGTAGATATTTTTTCTGTTCTAACAATCTAAATGAATTCTTTTTGCCCTGATTCACCAGAAAAAGTTCATTTTTTAACCTGTCTGTGATATATAAAGTCCTATTATACCCAGCACTTTTACCTGACATGTAATATTCTGTAATTTTTAAACCACTTTACTGAAGTATGATTGACATACAGAAAGCTATACCCGTTTAATGTATAGGATTTGATGAATTTATAATACTTTTGTGCTCAACTTTCTTGTTTATAAAATGGATAGGGATAGTATGGGAGACTAGGAATATCAAGATCCATTAAACAGAGAATGTGTTAGTCCATTCTCACACTGCTATGAAGATACTACATGAGACCGAGTAATTTATAAACAAAAGAGTTTTAATTGATTCACAGTTCCACATGGCTGGGGAGGCCTCAGGAAACTTACAATCATGGTGAAAGTTGAAGGGGAAACCAGGCATGTCTTACATGGTGGCAAAAGAAAGAGAGGAGAGCACAGGGGAAACTGCCGCTTTAAAAACCATCAGATCTCCAGAGAACTCCCTCACCATCTCAAGAACAGCATGAGGGAAATCACCCCATGATCCAGTCACTTCCAACCAGGTCCTTCCCCTGACACATGGCGATTACAATTCGAGATGAAATTTGGGTGGGGACACAGAGCTAAACCATATCAGATAATATGAAAAACATGTGAAATGATGTACTCATGTTTATGTTTTTATTAACCCCATTTTCTAATTGTATTTTCCTCTGTCTTTTATCTTTCAAATCTTACAGTATTGATGCTAGTTTGTTCTTATTGGGTTGGTTCTGAAAAGGATATAGTCTATTTTGATGTTTAGAGTACTAGAAGAAAATTGTAATACATAATACCAAAAATCATATGTAAGCATATTTTTAAAGATTTTTTATATTTGAAAAAATATTTGAATATTAATTCCCTGTTGTACCCACGATTGTCAGTCCTTTATCCAGAATAATAAAAACCACGCTCTAGATTTTGTTTTCAGAAATAAATGGAAAGAACAATCAGCCTGCCCAATGTCAACAGCTTTTGTAAGATTCTGATTCCATGGGCCTAGAATGGAACCCAGGCATATGCATTTTTAGCAAGCATCCCAGGAGCTTCTGAAAGCTATAAACTTTCTCTAAGGCTGAACTACAGCACATTGCCAGATTTTTTTTTTCTTTAAACCTCTGCTGAGTTAACTTAAAGAAAAATCTCGACTGTGTCAACTTTCTGCTCAAATAAATTTAATAAGCCACAGTGTCGACAATTTGGAAGTTGAATGTGCATTAGTTAATTTGTCTGTACTGAAGAATATTGACTTTATTTCTAAAGCTGACTGCTCCTTCCAGGAGGTAAACAGATAGCAAAATAGACTTTTAAAAAATTTAACCATCATAAAATAGCAGTTTCCTAAGGTGAGCAAACAAGTTAATATCTAGACAGCAATTATTTGCAAGACTGCAATTAAATTGGACAGTAACTGTATAACCCTCAGTACTCAGAAAAAAAATAGACAAGGCCCTGAAAGGGTATATGACACATAATTGATCATTTCAACCAGTTCAGAAACTCTAATTACTGCCCACAGATAGAAGACAAACTCCAATTATTCCAATTTTTAAAATACTATTCATTTCCAAACAGATATTTATACTTTTCTAAAAGTGAATGTGATTTTATTGCGTTTAACCAGATTTTAATAATAAAACATGTACTTTCTAATGTATAATTTCAACTTTATAATGTAGCAATAAATTAAATTGTCTTTAGTGTCTACTACAGATTGCAAACACAGAACTTGACTAGTGCATAGATTTTCTACTACTGAAGACAAAATAAGTAGTAACCTATTAGAGAAAGTAAATTAGCAAAATTACATATTATATTTTTGTTTCTACTTCCATTTCCAAGTATATACTAAAGTAATAGGTTTTTTTCCCTCATTATACCCTGTTACTAAGGAAGGATGTTTGCATTTTCCAAATATTTTTAAATTTCATACTTTTCCCACTGCATCAGACTCATGGAACTGTTCTTATAATTTCACCTCTAATCCCTTGATTAAATAATACATTTAATGAATTTCTCAATTATTCATCACTTACGAGGACCTAATTCAGCATTCTCACTTAAGCCATTTTACATATTCCAGAAGTAACTGCAGAATATCAGTAAGACCAAAAATAAAGAATAAGTAGCTAAGTTGGTAAAGTACAATATAACTTTTCTGAATTCAAATGTAAAACTAAGCTATTTCTATAATGTTTTAGTAAATTGATATTATGTTGGTTATGAAATCCACAGATGCACATTATATGTTGTGCTAGATGTATCTTTACAGAAAAAGAGTTTATTAATATATTCTAGCTGGAGAAGAAATAAATACTTTGGTTCATTTTAAGGTGGTTTAGGTTATTACTTTATATATAAACTAGAATGGTGTGCATTTGTATTTGTAATTATGTTTATGTTTGTTCACCTTTTCCTCCAATGTCTTCTTTTCTTATTAGTGTTTTCTTTATCTTTGTAGCTTTTTGATTTGGTGTACAGAGAAGAGACTCTGCTGAATGTCATAAAAAGTGTCACACGAAATGGCCGCTCTATTATTCTAACTGCAGTCCTGGCTCTCATCCTCGTCTACCTGTTTTCCATTATTGGGTTCCTTTTTTTGAAGGATGACTTCACTATGGAAGTTGATAGGCTGAAAAACCGAACTCCTGTTATAGGTATTGCTATTACCACTAAATGAGGTTTCTCTGATGGCAGATATGACTTGTGTGTAGCTTGTTAACAGGATTACAGATAAATCTGAATGGAGGAAATGTTTTATTTTATTCCTTTGAGAATATGTTTACAGATAAACCCGAATGGAGGAAACATTTTCTTTTATTCTTTTGAGAATATGTTTGTTTACTACTAAGAGTCAGGAATGTGAAGTACTCTTAGGCTGTATATTAGCTGTCAGTGTGTACAGGGAAATACTTACACGAGAAACATCATCCCAGCTCAGTCTCAGTAAGAAAGTTTCAATAAAGCTGAGGACATCCCCCATTATCCAAAAGATAGTCAACAACTTCAGTGCAGGATAATAACTTGAAAAATCTTTTCTTCCTCTTTTTCCCTGTCTCCCCAAAAGTAACAGCTAGCATCATTCACAATCATTATTCCATACATGTTTGATCATCGTATATAATATTGTACTTAAATAATTGAAAATGATAAATGCTTTGATTTGAAACCACCAGATCATAAGAAATTTGCTCAAAATATTGAGCAAAACAAAGAAGACATGCTCAAAATATTGGGATTCATGGACCAAATCTATCAGTGTGTGACTTTCAGAATTTTTATACTCTCTTTATTTTTGTTGCTACTGGTTAGACACCATTCATTTATAATCAGTGTGATTCCTGTGGTGTTAGGCTTTATTCTCTCTGTGTTATTTTGATTTTTTTATGTATTGAGCTTTCTGAAGTGTTTTTCCCCCTTTCCTACCTTGTATTGTTTTGGTTAAGCTTCCGAAGTTTATTATTCTTTTTCCTCCTCTCCTGCTTTGCTGGGTAGAAATCATAGTTCTGCACTTTGCTAATGGTTTCTCTGGGTGATTCTGTTGACTATGGGTTGTAGAGAATGGAAACCAAAATATGACACTCTTTCTCCTCAAGCCATGAAATTTAAAACTAGGATTTAATTAGTGATGCCTGGCAAATGGTATTCTCTCTTGCCTTTAACAAACATTTCTTAATTACTAGATTGATGATATATGGTAGTATCTTTCTTAGATTATGGCATTTAAGTCTATTAGTAAGTCTCAGTCATCAAAGCACAGAATGGAAACATCATATATGTGGACTGGAAGTTATTAAACTTGAGACTGTCCTGAATTTTATACCTAGGTATTATTCTCTATTCACAAGAACATAAAGTATTTTCTGTTACTGTCTTTCTTGTTCTTCTTCCTTAAATGTTACTTTTCCCAGAATTTTACAGGTATAAATATAGGGACCTGTGTTTCTATGTATGTGTGTGTGTATATATATATAGACTGCTTCCCAAAACCTCCACATTAATTACATTAATTACTTACTAGATTTGAGGCATGATGACATTGAGTAGCTCAGTACAGATTGAGTCTAAAGCTGAATCATAATTTATGAATTCAAAACGTGTGCAGCAGTTATTGTCTTATGAATCAAGTGGTAAAATTTTGTGCTCTTTAAAAAGAACTTGGTTATCATTGTATTATGAATATAAATATTTTCCTTGGAGAAATGACTTTTTTCTTTTTTTGTTTTTTACAAAATGGACAACAGTAGACCAGAAGTTTCAAGCTCTTTTTAAAAAATATATGTACATTCATATAGAATGCTGTTAAATAAGCTTTTATAAATACGATGAAAACCCAGCATATGGGAACAGTTAACAAAGTTAAACCCTTGATTATTCATAGATTAAGAGGGTTTGTTTCATAGATTGAGATTATACATGACATGATGCCCTAGGAAAAACACCCTTGTTTTCATAATATTTTAAATTTCATTTCTAATGCCATATATTGTCTCTATTGATACACAGAGCTAAGTTTATTCTTTCATGTATTGAACACTATTTACTTGCAAAGTTGACTATGTATATTGAGTGACATTATTGAGAACACCCCTGGGTAGCCAGTGAAATTTGGAAAGAAGTATGCAACTCTTTAGCGAATGAGAAGAAAAGATCAGAAAACCAATTGGTGGGAGCAACGGGGAGGGGTTGAGAGTTCTAAAGCTGAATGGTAAAGCCATCACAGGGTCCTATAAGAGTAGAGGATGGGTGATTGGCAAATGCCATTGGAAACACAGATCCTGCCTGTAGGACCAGAGGAATCTGGCTTGATAGATGAAATAGCTGCCACTTGAGCAATGATCAGGAAGTTGGTGTCTTAGAAAAGTCTGTGAACTTGGAGAGAAGGATCTGTTGAGAAGTGGAGGTGACAGTTTCTCTCACCCACACCTGTCCCTCTTCCCCATTTTCAGGGCCACTCTCCTGTTTCTCACCCTTCTGTTTCTCACCTTCATTTCCACTCACCCAGAATTCTGCAGAAGCTGCCATGTAGCTTCCCCACCTGCAGCCTCTCTTCTGCCTGCCCAAATTACTCATTCCAACCACAGCTCTCACTGTCTCTCATTGGTTCACAGCCTTTGGATCTGCATTGGATGTGGGGTTCTTGGTTTAAAGTAGTGGCTGGTAGCTCTGGTCACTCTGGCCGGTCCATGCCTTTGTTGACCTCTGTGCCTTTTGTCACACAAATTGCACCTGGAATCACCCCCTTTGCTCCCTGCCTTACCTTGATGAATCTAAGTCCTATGACTCCTTTAGATGGACCCTTTTCCAAAAAGCTTTCTGTGTTTTTTTCCCCCTCCTAGAATTCACTTCTTCCTCCTCTGATGTATTACATTTAAAAAAAAATCTGTACTTCACTGTCTCCATTCAATTATAGGGTCCACAGATTTATCTCCATGTCCTCTAGTTGACTGTTGTTCTCCCAAGCCTCAGCTCTGGGCCTGTGGAGCCTAGCAGGATGCTTCAGTAAGTAAGGGAATGCTTTAAGTAAGGGAATGGCCACAGGGCATACTCCTCTCCTCTCACTTTCTGACCCCCCACACCCACCCACCCTCAACTCAGGGTTAATGGGGATGTGCCCACCCTCAGGGGATGAAGGTAAATCTGTGGACCCTTTCTGGGGAGGACACTAGCTCTCTCAGCCTCACTCTGCCTCCTCATGTTTCCTCCAAACTCCAGCTTTCCTTTGCCACTTCTACCCCATCTCAGCTGATGAGTCAGAGTCAGGGTAACCATGGTGTGGCATTGCTGGGAAATGCACATCAATACTGCTACAACCTTTGTAGCTGCAACTGGACCCACCCTTGTCTCTCCATCATAAAGGTTTCCCTTGATGGCTCTATGTGAAAAATAGGTTTGAGAGGAACCTCTTTACTTCATATTTGTTACTAACAAAAACATTTTAAAAAATGAAACATTGTTTCATACAAATAGGAGGGTGCCTATTTTCTATTCTGTTCTGGGTCAGGGAAATAGGTGGTGAGCCAGGAAGCAGATGGATTCCTGGGGACTATGGAAGAACAGAAGATCCTGAACACAGATCTGGCAGAAGATTCTTACTCCCCAAGGCATATGATGCCCTTAGTTCCCTAGAGCCTGTACCTGACCATTAGAACCACTACCAGCAGCAGTCCCTGCCTCAGCTGTAGGGACCAGTGGCTTAGGGCTCAGGGACTGCCAACTGCATGGAGGGAAATACGTTCCTGGCATCCCAAGTCAGAATCCTGAATGAGTTTGCCCATAGAAACATTATTACACATAGTTGTAAAGGTCCACAGTATTAATACTTTATCTCAACCACTTAAAAAAGGTATAAAAGGCTTTTAGTGGGTTGGGCTGTGAACCTATTCTCCATTTATAAAATTGCTTCAATAAGCAAAACTGTGTTCAGAATTCCATACTAACTTCCTAGGACTTTAGGAACACAGCTAAGTTGTAGTATGAATGGCTTTAATTTACGTATCTTTAGAACTATAGGTTCAGTTTTCATCAGGTGCATATTTGACTCTATATTATGTACTACTTTGTATTTTCTTAGGCAATCATCAAGTGCCTACCATGACTTTAACTACCATGATGGAAGCATGTGCCAAGGAGAACTGTTCACCCACAATTCCAGCTTCAAATACAGGTTTGTATAAAGGACTCTAGGTCAGTATGAACTTGATATCTCTGAAGTTTTATTTGGTAAATATTATTACGTCTTAGGGAGTTGCTCTACAAATTTCATGATGTATTGAAATAGAAGAATAGAGGGTAAAAGAACCAAGATGATTTGAACTGGAGAAAAGATTCCCACATTGGTCATTTTGTACCCCTCTCCTGTCCCTTGTATTGTTTCTATTCAGGAGGATTCAGCACATTTACCCTGTGGTATGTGCTGCTGAAGATTCTATTGCCATATTGCAAACCACACTGAATCCCTTTTAGCTGTGTAGCCTTTAACACAGGATAGGGAAGAGCATGGGCTTATAACTCAAAAGACTTGGTAGTAATCCTGGACCTGACACCCTGTAGCTCTATGTCTTGGACAAGTTATGCAAATTTCCTGGACTTTGTTCAGATGACTTGCCTGCCTATCTCTCTCTCTAGAGAGAGAATGAGAATGAAACTTTCCCTTCCTCCACAGGATCAAATGGAACCATATGTACAAAAATAATTTTTTAAACTATGAATTGATCTCATAGGATGTGGCAGTCTGGAAACTATGGCATGTGTGATATTTAATGAACTGTAGAAGTTAGTGATCTGTTTCCTGAAGCAGCAAAGATTTAGGGAGTGTATGTCTTCAAATATCTCAAGGGTTGTCATATACAAAAAGGAGCAGAGTTAGTAGGAGTTGATGTGTTGTATCTACAGAGGGCAAAGTTAGACTTAGGACAGATAAGGGAAGAAAGAGTTAAGCATACTGTAGGTGTGGAGTTCCCCAGTTTCCATCTGGGACCACACTGTTTGTCTGGTCATAATGATAGTGCTTTCTTTCCTAAATGTCCTTTTCCTTGAGATGTTGGACCATTGCTTGAGGAATAATGAATAGACCCTTCTACTGACAAATATTTTATGCTTTTTGACCTGAAGAGAGAATTAAGCACCTGAAATACATTCCATCCAGTGTCCCAGCAGCCATAGGCACTGTGGGCAGCTGTCACCAGAACTTCTTCCCCCTGCTGCCTGCTCTCCCAGTCAAGGCTCACAATAAGAACCAGCTCATTCTTGACTCGTATAGCAGTATTGTGCTCTGCAGTTTGTAAAATCCTGTTATTTGCATCCTCCAGTCTAAACACCTCCAATTTCTTCAGCCTTCCTCACATACTGTAACAGTGACTACTGCCATGACACTCCAGGGCAAGCAGTTGAAAGGTGCTATCTTATTCTGGATACTGGAGTTTAGAACCACATCACACTCTTGACCCATATTTGGCTGACCATTGGCTAAAATGCCATCCTTCACTGGTTCAGCTGTCAAGTCATAAACAGCCACCCTGTTCTCATATAATTAGGAGTTTGGGACTTCAAATAGAAGCCCATGCATTTTTTTTCTATGTATTTTTGCCAGCCCATAATCCCAGAATATCCCAGTTTGACCAGTGAATAGATCAGGAGGTCTTTGCCCCGATGATCTCTAGGTTTCAGGTCCCTTCCAGTTCTAATGTGCCATGAGCCTCACGGTGTCTGTATGGATCCTGATTCTGTCAAGCAATATATTTATTCTCCCTCAGGACCTCAAGTTTGACACACCCTTGGACAGAAGATGGCAAACTATGTCCCATGGGAAAATATGACTTGCCCTAGTTTTATACAGCCCTAGAGCTAAGAATGATTGTAAAATTTTTATTTTTTATTTTTCAAGAAAAACATGTGAGGGAAACTGTATGTAAGCCTAAGATATTTGCCATCTGGCTACAGAAGTTTTTTTTTTTTTTTTTTTTTTTTTTTTTTTTTTTTTTTTTTTTTTGCCAGCCTCTGTTCTAGAAGATTTCCATTAAAGGTGCCAGAAATGCATAGGACAGCAGTGCAGTGCTAAGCTCTAGAACATGCTCTCACATGGACAGGGTTGCATTTTGCGCAGTTCTTCAGTTGCATAGAAATCTCTCTTAAATAAACTGTTAATATCATTCAGCCCATGTTTCTCTATCTTTTTTGAAATGATATCATGAGACTCTTTATCAAAGACTTTTTGCCAAAACCCAGATACATGATGTGTGCTACGTTTCTAATTTGAGGTTAGTCTGAACGCGTACTGAATGCACTGATAGCGTGGGTTGGTCCTAACTCACGCTGTCTCTTTAGTGATCCACTTTAGTATCTTGTCTTGGTGTCAAACAGCATTTTTCAGCAGCTTACAGGGTCTGTCACAGTCTCAAATTCAGCTCTACAGGTGTCCCTCATTTTCCATCATTATCCGTGACTTTTTAAAAAATCACTTTTTAAAAAGAAATATTTTGAAAACTTGGACATAGTTGAAATAGCTGGGTAAAATTAAATGACTCTTGGGATCTCTTTGGCCACCTCAAAGTTCAGATGATTGTCATCAGTATTTATTTCTTTTTCAATTCAACATTTTCCCCCTTAACAGAGTATGAAAAATGATATGTTAAAAAGTTTATTAACTTTTTATTATTTTATTTTAACAACATGGTTCCAAGTATCAGTGGCCCTATCCTTGCATTGGTCTTCTCTCTCTGAATATTTCTTTACTATTGTTTCCTTTATTTTAAAGCAAATATACTTTAACTGTGACTTGATTTCAAGACAAAATATTGCTTTGCTAGTGAACCAGCAACAAAGTTAGTATTCCTTCTTCCAGAGTGTACAGAGAGGGCTGACCCAGTGGGCCCAGCAGAGGATCTGAGTCTTACCCACAGTGTGGTAGCCAGGGCTCCCAAGGCACGGACAGAGAGAACTGCCAGTGCCACTCTCCTAGAATGGGGTTTTCCAGGTCATTCATAGTGTGAGACTCCCCCAGGATGGTTGACTGCCCAGGTCTGTGTAATCCTGCAAATGTTAGGCTTTATACAGCTCCCCAGGCGTGACTGTTGATGCTCAACCAAATGGTCTATTGTAATTATTTCACATGTTAATACTATTGTGACATTTTGATCTTAAAATTTTAAAAGTAAATACTTTTAGAAAACAGGAGAGTAGTTAAGTCTACTCAGTATAAATCTTGATGATGAGGATGATAATATATTAAAAGCCTTGTATATTCATTCCTTCATTCATTCTTTCATATAGTTACATTTGTTGAGCCCCTACTCTGGGCCAGCCACCATGCTAGATGTTGAGGACACAGTGTTGAATAAACAAACATGATTCTGACCTTTATAGAACTTATAGTAAGGGAAACATAAAAAGTTATAAGATAAGGTGAGTATTACTAGCAGTGCTGTGGCTGATCATCACAATAGAGATTGGCTGTTGGGAGATTAGACAGAGAGACCTTTCTTTTTTTTTTTTTTTTTGAGATGCAGTCTCGCTCTGTCGCCCAGGCTGGAGTGCGGTGGCGCAATCTCGGCTCACTGCAAGCTCCGCCTCCCGGGTTCACGCCATTCTCCTGCCTCAGCCTCCTGAGTAGCTGTGACTACAGGCGCCCGCCACCACGCCCGGCCAATTTTTTGTATTTTTAGTAGAGACAGGGTTTCACTGTGTTAGCCAAGATGGTCTCGATCTCCTGACCTTGTGATCTGCCCGCCTCGGCCTCCCAAAATGCTGGGATTACAGGCGTGAGCCACCGCACCCGGCCGACAGAGAGACCTTTCTAAGAGAAATTACTTAAGTTGAGACTTGGAGGATGAGAAGGAGCTAGTCAGGCCAAGAGGAGGGAGAAGTGTGTTCAGGGCACATGGAACATCCGAGAGTGAACGCCCTGAGACATGTTCAAGGACGTGGAGAAGGCTTACTCATTTCAGGTACTGTGCTGAGCACATTGTGTGCATTATGTCACTTAATTATCACAACAACCCTGTGAGATAGATAGATACTACTAGTTATCCTTACATTTTAGGTAAGGACCCTAAGGAAAGAGGCATTAAATAGGTTGCCAAGATCACATAGCTAGTTAGTAAATATATATCAACATAGATTTCAAAGCCTAGGTTCCAACCTTCTGTCTTATTGCCTCCAAATTAAAGGATCACTATAAATTATTTCTTCCCTAACCAAAATTTGAGATTATTTCATTTCACTGAGTATGTTTGGGTAGATTTTCTTTAAGCCTTTCTTTATACCTACTAAAGGCAATTTCTTGAATATAAATATTCTCTATTACATATTTATGAACTGGAGTTTATTTTGTCTCCACCCCTACCCCAACCCCCCAGGCACATCTGACAATGTCTAGAGACATGTCTGGTTGTCACAACTGGGATGGGGTGCTACTGGCATCTAGTGGGTAGAGTTCAGGGAAGCTGCCAAGCGTCCCGCATTGCACAGGACAGCCCATAACAAAGAATCATCCAGCCCAAAATATTAATAATGTTAAGCTTGATAAACTGTTATTCATGAACCTGAATACAAACTCTCATAAAAGGCTTCCCAGGAAAACCTCTATAACCTGCACTTCACCTAATATATTACACAAAGAACATCATTTCTCCTTCCTGTGGACAAATGGTGACTTGTTCCTCCCAGGCACACTGGGGAAAGTCTCCATCTTTTAGGCTGCAGCAGAGCTAGGAGTTGGGGGAAGAGGTGGAGATGATTTTGTAAGGATAGCTGCCAGAGTAGGGAGGAAAGCGAGGATTCCATCTGGAGAGTGGAGGAGTTTCATCTCTGGAGGTGTGTCACAGATACTGCTGGAAGCCAGAGATGGTGGCAATAGCTTTTCACAATTGGGGAGTATTCCTCCATCAGTAATGAAAATACAGGAATGCCTGTATTAATCTACTCTTTCTCCCATACACTTTTTGTATTTGACATTGTAAGTGATAAAATTCATCTGTTTGAAAATGCTATGGATTTGATCTGCTAGCCTTTGCCACTTTTAAATTTTGACTGCATGTAGTTAACTGCAAAAGTAGAGTGAAAGCTAGAACCTGGGGTTTGTTGTGCAGCATGTGTCACTTAAATTTAAAAATAACTTCTATGTCTAAGACCAGGATTAAATTTTAACTTGCAAACCCTAGTGTGCATCTGTGACAGCCTTAGTTTGTTACCTTGTGGACAGCAGGTCCATGTTACAAAAGGCACAGACATACACAGTAGCTTAATAACAAGCCTCACGGTGACTAGGAGGCAGAGTGGCCAGCTCCCTCGGAGGGTTCCTGTGGATGCAGGGAAGGTCATTGTCCCAGTGCCAGAAAATTCACACAGTAACTGGCAACCAACTGTGTTTAAAAAAAAAAAAAAAGTTCATATTTCATTTGCTGCAGACCTCCCTGGTTCCTGAACAAAAATATTCACCTTAAAAAAAGCAAGGCCTTTTCGCAACAATTTACAAAACACAATTATAGTTATTTTACAAGTAAAAATCATTTGAATGTACAGAAAAAAGGACAAAGTTCACAGACACTTAACATTTATGAATAATTCAAATTTAATATGTTTGGGTATTTTACTTTAATAGAAAAGATTGATGAATACCGAAACCAGTCAGCCTTAATGCATTCTGCATTTTCGCTTCCCACTGGGTCCCCAGTGTTTTAATTTTATTTTCTCATTAAAATTTTTATTTCTTGTTACTTATTTATTTTTCCAGCAGTACTGACAGTTTGGATCTAGTTGAAATTTTTAAAATCAGCATTCCCACCAATGAATTGATTATAATTAAAGCTTAAGACTAATAAGCATGAGGTTTGTTCTTTCTTTCTCTCTCTCTCTCTGTCTCTCTCTCTTTCCCTCCCTCCCTCCCTCCCTCCCTCCCTTCTTTCTTTCTTTCTTTCTTTCTTTCTTTCTTTCTTTCTTTCGTTCATTTTTGAGACGGAGTCTCGCTCTATCATCTAGGCTGGAGTACAATGGCGCGATCTCAGCTCATTGCAACCTCCACTTCCCGGGTTCAAGTGATTCTCCTCCCTTAGCCTCCTGAGTAGCTGGGATTACAGGCATGTGCCACCACACCTGGCTAATTTTTGTATTTTAGTAGAGAAGGTATTTCACCATGTTGACCAGGCTGATCTTGAACTCCTGACCTCAGGTGTTCCACCCACAAGAGGTGTCCATTTGCGTTCATACTTTCAAACGAGTCTCAGCGACAATCCCTTGTTTTCTAAGAAACCATAGCACTGAATAATTTAATTATTAAAGCAGAAAAATGACATTATTAAATACTGTTATTCAAGCGTGGCCAATATTTTTTAAAATTTATAGATTAACACCTCAGATTAAAGGGAGCTATTTCAGAGCCACTAAAATATGTTTGTATTCCTTTCCTCATATAAAAGATTTTTAAATACTGTATTTTACTAGTCAACTGAAAATGAGGATTATTTAACCTCATAGAATTCAAGCATAGAATTTGTTGATTGTTTTAAAACCAAAACTTTTCATAAGATTTAACTACCATCTCTCAGTAAGGATAATTACGATAGCTAGAATGTATTGAATCCTAACTATATGCCAAGCACTGTTTTAAGTCCTTCATAGGTATATATTTAGTTTTTTTAAATGTCTCCACATTAAAAGTCTATTTTCACTAATTCTTTCCTTTTGTTTGTAAGCAACATGTTCTCTCCCTTCTTCTTCTTTTTTTTTAATTTTTAATTTTTAATTATTTTGAGATGGAGTTTTGCTCTTGTTGCCCAGGCTGGAGTACAATGGCACAATCTTGGCTCACTGCAGCCTCTGCCTCCCAGGTTCACATGATTCTCCTGCCTCAGCCTCCTGAGTAGCTAGCATTACAGGCTTGTGCCACCACGCTCAGCTAATTTTTGTATGTTTGGTAAAGACAGGGTTTCACCATGTTGGCCAGGCTGTTCTTGAACTTCTGACCTCAGGTAGTCTGCCCGCCTCAGCCTCCCAAAGTGCTGGGATTACAGGCATAAGCCACTGCGCCTGGCCCTCTCCCTTCTTTTATAACTACCCCTGTGTTTATCATTACTTCATGGCCACCATCAGCTGGACCATTGTTCTTACCTCTGAAATCTTTTCCTTGTCATCATCTGTTCTCTCTCTCTCTCTCTTCCTACACACATCTTAGGTCCTAATTCAACCTTCCTCTGGGTTTTCTTATTCCCCAAAACTCATATCCTACTAGTCTCCTTCCTTTAGTGCCAAATTTCCCTGTAAAACAGTTGACCGACCCTCTCTCCTTTAATTTCTGCACTGCTTTTTCTCTAGTATTTGCCTTCTTCCTACTGTTTCCTGATGACCCTATTGTTTAATCCAGTGACCGTTTCTTTGCTTCTCATTGCCTTTGACTATTCTGCAATTTTGACATCTTTAAAATTACTATCTTCCTTAATTTGGATCACAGTATCCTCTGAACTCTTTTGTCCTCTCTGACTTTTAAAAATGTTTTATCGTCTTCTCATTCTATAAACATACAAATCATCTGAGATGCTTTCCTTGCCTTCATCAAAACACCCTACATCCAGTTCTTCCTTCTAAATGGCCTATTTATATGGTCTAATGGGACGATCCTTCTCCTAGTCACCCATGACTGGGAGGCCTCAGAGTTGTATTTAATGCTGCCTTCCCCCTTCTGCCTACAGTTCTGTCAGCTTCCTTTCATTCATCATTTTCCTCTTCTCTCCCATTACCCTGGTTGAGGCTCATAGAACATCATGCCTGAATTATTGCAACTGCCTCCTAAGTGGTCCTTCCACCTCCAGTCATTCTTTTCTCTTCAATTCATCCAGTATATCACCCCTAGACTATTTGTCAGAAATCACCGCCTTGAATATTTCCTCCCCTACCCCAACTCAGGCTTTCCATGATGCTCCATTACCTGCCCAATAAAATCCAAACTCCCTACAGCTTCACAGAGAGCTCCCAGTTTATTGCTCCAGCTTCGTCTTCCACTCCTCTCACCCATACTTACTGGTTTATTTGCTGTTCATCGTACAAGCATAGATTTTTCTACCTCTGGGGCGTTCTGTCCCTGGCATGTGAAATGCCTTTCTACTCAAGTCTTAGAACATTGACGAGTCAAGGCAAACTCGAGTCTACTACTTAATATAGTCTACATTAATTAGAGGGACTCCCCTCTAATTACCTGTGTACAGTTTCTCTCCCTATTTCTATCTCTTTGCATCACTGCTACTTCTGCATTTTTGTTTGTTTGTTGTTTGCTTGGTTTTTTTTCCTTTTTTTAAATTTTTTATTATACTTTGAGTTCTAGGGTACATGTACACAACGTGCAGATTTGTTACATATGTATACATGTGCCATGTTGGTGTGCTGCACCCATTAACTCATCATTTACATTAGCATCTCCTAATGTTATCCCTCCCTCCTCCCCGCTCCCCGCTCCCCACAATAGGCCCCGGTGTGTGACGTTCCCCTTCCTGTGTCCAAGTGATCTCATTGTTCAATTCCCACCTATGAGTGAGAACATGTGGTGTTTGGTTTTCTGTTCTTGTGATAGTTTGCTGAGAATTCTTGTTTTTTTTTTTTTTTTTTTTTTTTTAAAGACAGAGTCTCTCTGTCACCCAGGCTGGAGTGCAGTGGTGTGATTATAGCTCACTGCAGTCTCCAACTTTTGGGCTCACGTGACCCTCCCCCTGCAGCCTCCTAGTAGCGGAGCCTACACATGTGTATCACCATGCCTGGCTTCCACTTCTGTGTCTTTTACTGCATGCGAATTTGTCTTGTACGTGTTTTATCTTATACTATTTCACCAACTAGCTGGAAAGCCACCTTACCCTGTTGAAAGTCTTCCAGTGCCTCCCCCTAATTTCAGGATTAAGTTTAAATCCTTCAGCTTGATGTATGAGTCTCCTCATGACCTGGTACACTCTTGCGTTTCTTCTCACACCTCCCACACCCTTCTGCGTTTACCAAAGGCCCAGTCATTCCCAACTTCCTGAGTTTCCCAAAACACCCCGCATGCTTTCGTGCCTGTTTGCCTTTGTTCATCCTGTGGATGAACAAAGGCCTGGAATGTCTTCCCTCATTGATTTTACTGGCCAATCATGACCTCTTTCAAAATCCAACTCAGGTGATACCCCCTTCAGGATACTGATGCCGCCATCTGTGAGATGTGCATCTGTTTTGCCTCCGCAGCATCCTGTGATACTGCACTGCCCCTGTTCAGCTGCTGACCCACCTTTCCTAGGGACTGTACATTTTCTACAGATGGGACACTTCCATCCTTCTCCCATATATTCCTAACACCTCATCCAGCGGCTGTTGGAGTAGTGAAAGGAGGCAGGTGTGGCATGGGCAAGGCCAGCCGATTACACAGGTAACCACAAGGTGGCATTTACTAGATGAACTTACCATGACTCAGAGCCTGACTTTCAGGCTGGATGCCTGGGAACTTGGCTTACCATATTGAGAGTGGCTGCATCTCAGGAAGGTAAACCTTATTAACCGAAGGCATAGAGGCACCTCTATAAAATCAGCGTGCCTGTGTACTAATTATCTTGAACAGAATGATTGCTGGCATTGACCCGACCGGGGTGTTCTCCTCCCATTTACATGCCACACAGAAAACAAATTCTCTCATTATAGATTTTCAGCCAATTCCTTTTATTTCACAACGGCTAATCACATGAATTGTGTGTGGATTTTACTGAGCTCACCTCTTAGAGAACAATCTTATTTCTAAATTTTTGGAGAGAGGTAGAAACCCTCTCCTGTAGCGTTTACATGCTGATTAATCTGACATTTACTAAGCCTTTAGCAAACACTTGTTATGACATGACCAGGTAGTTCCTGAATGAATAAATGAATGCAGATCGTGACACTAGATAGACGGCAGTGATGGAAAGTCCAGTTGTGGCAAAGTAGCATGTAGGCATGCTCCACATGACCTGATTATTGGAAAATGATTTTCCCCTTAAAAGCTCCTTTTGCTCTCTTACACGTTTCTGACTCTTTCTCCTTATATTCTTCTCAGCCATCATGTTGGCATCTACTGCCGTGTATGGGGGGACCTCACTAGCACATTCCAGACTGAGCTTCCCCCACCCTTGGTCTGGCTTCCTTGTCTGCACTGCTGCTCTGATTGCTCTCACCACAGGCCCTACCTCTTCCCCATTTCTCCTTCCTCCAAAGGAGTTCTAGTTCTCCTACTTTTTAAATCAAAATGTGCCTTGGACTCAGTACTAAGGTAAGTGACCAAGCACAGATTCTGCCGACGTCTCTGATGCTGCATTTTGCACTCGCGCCTTCGTCTCTGACTTCTGCCCTCCTCTTGAGGTGTATCCCAGCATGTTTTGAAAGGAAACAGCTCCAAAGAAAGTAAAAATATCAGGATCCCATATCCGTAGGATGTTAAAATAAAGTCGGCTCAGAAGAGGACAATTAGCCTTTTCTTAACAAAGTATCAAAGGTACTGTAGGCATGAAGCATGTAGATAAAGTTAGACTGAATTGTTCTTGTTGTTTTTATACTCATGCCTTGACGTGCATATTGTGGCTGCGTAATCCCAAAATTTATCACCCCTGTGGTTCTTTAACCTTGTGGTGAGAAAATTACATTTCTGGTCATTTGCCAGTGTTAGGAATTTCTGATTCTAATATCCAACTTAGTATTAATTTTTCACTATTTTAAATAGCTAAGAAATTATGTTTCAATTTGGATCCCAATACCTTTAAACAAAATAAGAATAGGAATTTTTCTTTCACATTATATCTTTTTCTCTTTCCCCCTTCATCCCTAAATAGAATTTTTTACATAAATACATTGTGCTTCTTATCAAGAGCTCCAGGTTGGTCCTCAAGAAAGCTTAGACACTTAACCGCAATAAAGAAATAATATCTGCCCCAATTTTTAAGCAACTATTGTGTGTATGCCAATCTCTGTGCAAAGTATAATATTTTACATACCCTAAATGTATTTTTTCTTTTTTCTTCCTTCTTTTTTTTTTTTTTTTTTTTTTTTTTTTGAGACAGAGTCTTGCTCTGTTACCCAGGCTGGAGTGCAGTGGCGTGATCTTGGCTCACTGCAACCTCCACCTCCCGAGTTCAGGTGATTCTCCTGCCTCAGCTTCCCGAGTAGCTAGGATTATAGGCACACACCACCATGTCTGGCGAATTTTTGTATTTTTAGTAGAGATGGGGTTTCTCCATGTTGACCAGGTTGGTCTCAAACTCGTGACCTCAAGTGATCCACCCGCCTCGACTTCCCAAAGTGCTGGGATTATAGGCATGAGCCACCGCCCCTGGACCCCTAAATGTAATTCTTAAACAACCCTCTGAAGAGTGTAACCCCCAGACAGCTCTCCCCATTTTACAGATGAGCATGCTAATATTGCCCAAGTCGCAGTGCGGGAACAGAGCAGAACTGGAAGCCAAGCACACTTCCTTGTTCACGCTCTTTCCCCTGCAGTACTTCTGCCTCCTTGGTAACATGACTGTGTTTCCAGGTTTTGCCACAATCTCTTCCTGCCATAACAAGCACAATGAATGTGAGCCTTATGTTTTGTGCTTTTCGTCCTGTTATTTTCCACCTATAGAAGAAACAAAATATTTGAGGACATTATATATGTAGCTTCATTATTATGTGTCAGTCATGTGCTGCCACATATGGAACAGATGCTGTGTGACTTCCAAAAGTTGTGTCGTGGCACAATTAGAAATAGCCCGTTAGAAGGAGGTAACAGTATATTTTTTTAAACGTAAGTTTGCTACACTGTTTTTAATATTATATTCTTATATATTTGTATGTATCTTTTATGTATATTTATTTTATGTATATTTACATATGTGTATATATACATACTTATGTATATGTATGTGTATTTACTGTATGTATATTTCATTTTATGTGTATTTTATTTTATATATTTTTACACAGTTTATATCATATATTTCTATATGTTTTTTAGCTGATGAAGAGTATGAAGATGGAATTGAAAGGACATGTGACACTCTCCTTATGTGCATTGTCACCGTGCTGAATCAGGGCCTCAGGAACGGTGGTGGTGTGGGGGATGTGCTAAGAAGGCCATCAAAAGATGTAAGCCAGAGTAAAAGTATTTTTTCAGGAAGCACATCTTTTTTTTTAAAACCTTTCTTCACAGCATTTATAATTTGGGTTTGGTTTTCAGGATAATATATTGTACCATTTGCTTTAAAAGTATAGCCATGGCTGTTAAAGCCAATTAATTGTTTGCTAGGATTACATAGAAACAGCTAATGTACTACAATTCTTTGTGTGTTTGTAGAGTGGTGAAATGTTTCCAAGTTAATCTGTGTATTGCATTACAGCAATGAAATCATGACTGCGAACTTTATATAGAGTTGATTGTTACATAAATAACATAAACGAGATTTCCTCTTGCCTATCAGGTTTCTTGAGCATGAAGATTTACTCTTTGCTTCTGCATAGGAATAGCCTCCATCATTTATCATGATAAATACAATTGAGCCAATTCTAACAGGATTTCATATATTAAAATGGCAAAGTGGAAACATTTCTCACTAGCTGCAAAATCTCAAGTGCCGGGGGGAGCTTGAAGCATCTTCGCTCTGCTCAGGCCAGTTGTATCATATTGTCAAGCCATCTAACCTCTTAACCTCAGGTTCCTCTTCTGTTAAGAAACTGGATTGCACGGTCTCTAATTTGCATTTTAATATTGTTCATCAGGTAGAAATAAGAAGGAGCTGTATATACTTGACACTGTATGGCCGAGAATAAAGCCTATTCCAGAAATTGACAGATCATTAGGTCCTCCTTTGCTCCCTAATCACTGACTTTTGGAATTGGCATTTAACTATCTTTTCTACAATGTCTGGGATAGGAGACCACTGTGCCAAAATGCATTTAGCAGAATGGCATAATAAAGTTGTTTCTAAAGAAAGCAAAGTCCCACCATTGTGGGAAAGACATGTGTCAGTCCTAGAGAAATTTAAGTGGTTCTGGAAATAGGCTAGGAAGTTTTTCTTACAACACTTCAAGTAAAGATGGAAAGTGAGCCTTATTTTTCCAACTTGGAATACTATTTATATTCATTTTGCAAACATTTATTGAATATATTCTCTGTTCTAGACAGTGTACTCAATCAGTATGCCTAGAAAGTGTGTGTGTATATATATGTATATACACACACATACACATATATATATACACATACATGTATGTATCTATATACACACTCACATTTACATTTTTTTAAAATTTTTATTTCAGGAGCCCTTGTTTGCTGCCCGAGTGGTTTATGACCTTCTTTTTTATTTCATTGTTATCATTATTGTTCTGAACTTGATTTTTGGTGTTATCATCGACACTTTTGCTGATCTCAGAAGTGAAAAACAGAAAAAAGAAGAAATTCTAAAGACAACTTGTTTCATCTGTGGTAAGTGTTCTGCAGATGCTAAAATAATGGATGAACAAACTGTTTGCAGGAAAGAGGGGCTAGAGGGATTTTTATTTTTCATGCTTTTGGAAAAATTATTTCAAAATGAAGGCTGGATAAAATTCAGATTATGTAACTGAGCATTAGACTGGAATTCTCTGCTTCTATAAATAGAGAGAGGAATTATACCCCAAAGCTATCCTGTCATTATTTCTGTGATTTACATGATTCTCTGACTATAGAAATGTGATGCAAAATGCCAAAAGGTTTCACCAACTGGCAAACAGGCTTTTAATCACAGTAACATATTTATTACACAACAGAATGATATTTAATTTTGTTAGAATATGAATCCGAATATGATTTTCGAGCAGCTTGAACTTCTACTCACTGACATCACTATGTTTTGGATTCTGAACTGAGCCTTCTCAGTTTGTTTGTTTGTTTGCTTGTTTGTTTATTTATTTATTTAGAAATGGAGTCTTGTTCTATCACCCAGGCTGGAGTGTAGTGGCACGATCTCAGCTCACGCAACCTCCGCCTCCCGTGTTCAACTGATTCTCCTGCCTCAGCCTCCCAAGTAGCTGGGACTACAGGCGTGTACCACCACGCCCGGCTAATTTTTGTATTTTCTGTAGAGCCGGGGTTTCTCCATGTTGGCTGGGCTGGTCTTGAACTCCTGACCTCAGGTGATCCACCCACCTCGGCCTCCCAAAGTGCTGGGATTGCAGGTGTAAGCCACCGTGCCTGGACCTTCTCTGTTTTTAATTTCTCTCTCTCTCCTCTCTCTCTCTTTCTCTCTCTCTCTGTCTCTCTTACATACACACACACACACACACACACACACACACACCACTCCCCTCCCGTTCTCCCATCATCTCTCCCAGTGCACACAGCCTTCTTCTTCCTTCTCGCTGCCCTCATCATCCCCCTCAGCTCTGCCCTCTTCTTTGTACCCACCACCTCTTTTTGGCCTCAGATGTCTTTGTAGCTGGTCTCTTGGCACCCTAGAATCTATCCTCCTCTTTGGGTGATCACCCACTCTGGGTTTCAGTCACCTTCCTTATTTCCACATTAGGCTGAAAAAAATCTTTTGGTGATAGTAACAAAACAAGCCTAAGAGGTTCACTACAACATTACTCTGTGTAACAGATTGGGCCCTCAATACATTTCATTCTCTCCTTGTTTCAACTTTTTTTGAGTGACTCATTCACCTCAGTGGCTCTCCAAACCTTTTCTACCTTCCTCCAACAGTTGAAGGTGTACCAGGTAATAATGTAAAATAATATGCCATATTCAGTGGAAACAAATAGAAAGTAGTCATTCCCTGTTTTGGTGTGTTCACGATCTATTTTGGGATACAAACACAATAAATAGCCTTGCTATCTCATGCATGGAAGGAAATGGTAGAGAAGTTTACAGGAAGCTGCAGGTACCCAGAGGAGGGATACCTCTCCAGGGTGGGGTAGGGAGTGAGAAAGAAGAGTCAGGAAAGCCTTTAGAAGAGATGGTAACTGAGCTGGTGGTAAAAGATGAAAGGGAGAGGTTGCCAGATCAAAGTGAATACAAGCAGAAAGGCCAGGACAAGCAAAGTCATGGAGGTGGAAGAACAGTACAAGGGCCTTCACTTACTCTAAAGCAGCTCAGTGTTGCTGACATAAACTTCAGAGCAGGGCACGCTAAGAGAGGAGGTTGGCCAGACCACGTGTGGCCTTTTATGTTAGGCAGCTTGGACTTTATCATCCGGACTTACAGGGGAAGATGAACCATTAAAGAATTTTAAGTAGAACAGTGCAGGGTCTAATTTTTGTTTTTGCTTTAGAGCACTGTGGCAGCTTTGGGAGGTCATTCATCAGGAAACAGTACCAGAAACAGAGTCATCAGGTAGGAGGTCATTACCACAGTCCAAGTAAAAGGTAACAAAAGCAGGAGAGTTAGTGGTGGCAGTATTAAGGGTAAAAGACAAAGTCAAGAAATATTTAGGAGATCACATCTTTAAATCTTGATGGTTAGGAAAGGATATGAAAGATAGCTTGGGTGCCCAAGCGGATGGTAATACTAACAAGCGATTGAGCTTGAGAATAGGTGAAAAAAACAATTCAGGTAGGAATATGCCGAGTTTAACTTTGAGAATCCTGAAATTGAGGTGTATAATGACCCACCCCAGTGGGATACAGCACAGGTCAGTTCATGAGTCTGAGCCTCAGAGATTGAGTCTTCACTGGAGACTTAACTGGGGAATCCTTAGCCTATATGTGATAGTGAAATCTGGAGTGTGGAGGAGGGTGTCCAAGTGAGACGAGAAGCAGAGAGACTACAAGTGGAAAGCCCCAGCTTTGAAGAGTTAGAAGAGAAAGAGGAGCGCACACCAACAACTCAGAGTACCAAGTCAGAATACTGTGAGGAGAGCCAGGAAGGGGTGACCTGTGGAAGAGAGGGGAGAAAACAGTTTGGAAATACATGAATTCATTATCAACTCTCTCCAAGCAGAGCAAGCCAGTAACATGGTCTGAAAAAGCCTTCTGATTTCTTATTTAGGAGGCTTTGGTGAATTCAGGTAGAGTGGATTCTGCAGTGCTGAGTAGAGATTTGCTAGAAGGAAACTGAGAGTGACCCAAGAGTCTTCTGTTTAATGTCTCAATTAGATGGGGAAAGCAAAATTGAGAGGTAATCAAGGAAGATGTCATACAATTCGGGGGTTTGGGGAAGAGGCTGAGAGGACACTCCTTCAACCTTGGAAGATAAATATACCTCCTCCTACCTTTATAGAAAAATAACCCACACCCTGTATTTTTTTCTGTTTTTCTCTTCTTTATGTGACAACTATCACCACCTCCATTTCTTCACAATAGATGTATGTGTGTCTCCTTTCTTCTCTTCTCAGCCTTTCCAAGGATGATCCTCTCTTCCCTTGGGTCACCTCACCTGGAGCTCTGTCCCCTTTCAGCCTCATCATAAACATTTTTTAAATGATTATTTAACTTACTACATGTCTGGCTTTTTACTTAGGTATTTCTTTTGATACTATGTTTGATGTATATTACCACCCCTTTACAAACATAGGAACAGAGACTTGGCTCCCATCAACATCCAGTTAGTAAGCAGAAGAGCCAAGATTTGAACAGAGGACTACCTAACTCAAAAGTCCACTCAGTTATCCTATTCTAAAATGACAAAGTGACAGGTTCTCATTCAAGCATAACCAAGCCTGAGGACAGATCCTGGTGGAAGGGTATAGAGTTATGGGGCCAAGGTGTTGTTTAGAAGGGTGAGTCCCATACAGGAGAATGACGCTGCCCTTGGAAACCTCTCGGTGTATCTCATGGTCTTTCTTTTGCACTGCTTCTTCCTCTATGCCCTTTTCTTCATGGTCGTGATCATCATCATGTTGGTACACTACCTCTGAAAGAGATGCTCTTTGGAAGAATGGACCAGAGGCTGGAAGCCTCATTCTAAGACATGATATTTTCTCCTGTATTTTAACCAAAAACATGAACAGCAACCTAAGCCCATTGCTCACCCATGATTCCTGCTCCTCTAAGCTTTCCCTTCACAGTCAGAATTCTCTTTGGCTTTCACAGTTATTAAACAGCCAGTCACCTATAAATTCCTTTAAACATCGTAATAACTGTCATCAACAAACTGAAGTGTTCTTGAATCTCACTATTAACTTCCTGCTGACCTTTTCTTCTCCCTCTGCTTCTTTTTCTTGGTCACAGGGTCTTATTCCTTCTCTCAAAACCCCATAATAAGAGGTTTTGATTTTGCCCTTGACTCCTTGTCTCTTCTCTCTGTCCTCCTCTTTGACATCACTTTTATGCAGGTTATTGTCAAGTATGCAGCTCAGCTCCAACCTTTTCCCCAGGCTTTCCCCTCTGTTTTCAGTCGCTCACTGGACAGTTAGACAGGCATGTCTTCCTGGCAGCCAAACTGGCCATGTCTGAAGCCAATGCATCATCCCTTTCCGACTCCCTCCTCTAGCCTAGCTCTTTATCCTGACATCCATATAGCTATTAATAATATCCCACAGTGCCTTCAGTTATCTGAGGGAACCACACCATCATGTTTAGCATCTCCTTTTTCCTCTTCCAGGTGCCCTAGCTACCATGTGCTAATGAATCTACCTTCACAATCTCACCCACATCCTTCCACACATTCCCACAGCCACATCTTGGTTTTTCAGGCTAACCCTGGCTCACAACCCCAAATGGTCGGCTTGGTGTTGCCAGGCTAATTTTTCCAGTTTGAATTATTCATTTCCCTACTCAAAAAGCCATCAATAACATTGCACAGTCTATAACTCTGAAACTCTAATTTTCCTGGCATCTAAGCTACCCCACAATGTGGCCCCTTCTTTTTTTGCCTACCTTCTCCCCCACCATTCTCCCATTTATAGCTCAAGTTCCAGGGCAACTACATTACTTACCTTTAACTTCCTAGACTCTCCATGTATTCTTAGTTGTGGGAGAACAATTTCATTTGGAATGCCCCAATTCCTACGCTCTGAGGTGCAGCTCTAATGCCATTGTTCTAGAAGTCTTCTCTGATCTCACACATCTGCCCCTAAATTCCTCACATTGCACTTAGTGATATGGCACTGTACATATTTCTGTTGTCTGATCACCTCTGCTGGATGCCATGCATTCTCACATCAAAGAAAATGCATGAACTTTATAGTCAAGTAGTCACAGGTCTACACTGGTTCTGCATCCTAGCTATGTGATCTTGGCCAAATTTCTAATCATCCTGAGCTACTGTTCCCTCCCCTGGCAAATGAGGAATATAATGTCACGGTTTGGAGTTGTGATAAGTATAAATGAGATAATGTATATCAAAGTCTCTAGCAGGAGGCTTAACTGAAGGTCTGCCCTCAACACATGTTAATTTCTCTTCTTTAAGAGAACCAGATCCATGTCTTATCCATTTTTTTCCGCTTTCATAATGTGTATTGGTGAAGATCCATAAATATTTGCTTAATGAATGACTATCCAATAAGTCAGCCTCAGGCTGATACTGTCTGTATACTTGTCTGGCTTATAATCTACAAAAGGAAGATAAAATACTGAGATCGTATGTACTGCAGACAGCAGGTGTGCTGATTCTAGGTTGCTCCAGATTTTGTTACATGCAGGGCATTGTTTCTGTGGAGTGCTGCCCACAGGAATATAGGGTGACATCGCAGGATGCTCAAAGAGATGTAAGATCAATATTGTCTGTTTTCTAGAAGCTTCACATTTATTCAAAAATCTGAGAGAACACTTAGGTAATTTAACCTAAGTGTAAACTTAAATAGTATTTTTATATTAGAACAAACAGATTATCGTAAAATAGAGCAAATTCAGTGTGAATATTTAAAATAAAATAGAAACTTTTTTAAAAAATGGATAATTGGCTTCAGGTACTTTTAGCTGCTACTTTCTGGGACCTCAGTAAAAGAAACATATACATTTTCTGCTCTCTTCCCTTAAAGGACCTTCAGCAGAAACACATAAGAAGCATTATGATAATGTATATCTGATATATATGATAATGTATATTCATTCATTCCTAGAAGCTCCAACCACACAAATGATATAATTCATCTCATATATGTTAGGAGAACTTAGTTAACAAGAATGATTTAAATGTTTGGTGTATTTGGGGGTTGTGCTGGTAGGCTATAAAATAGTGACTGGTCTAGAAATAGTTCTTGGTAAAGTTGGATATGAAGCTGTAATCCAAAGAAGGACATAGTACCAAATAACAAAGGAGAGAATCTCCACAGTAGGAGAGAACTGGCTCCAGGTGTGTGCCAAGGGACACCCAGAGTAGGACAAGAGGGTGTAGATTCTGTGACAGGCAGTGGACCAGTTGGAACTTTCCCAGCCTTGAAGACAATGTCCAGATGTTTGAAAGTGAAGCGTGACTCAGAAAAACAATAGCCAATGATCCAGAAGGTGGCCATGGGAGGGTGATGATTAGCAGATGACAGAGCTGAGCAGGAAGCAGAGACGCAGATTAGCTCTTGCATCCATATTAATTATGAACGTTGAGTTACTAGAGGCTGAAAATCCAGTAAGAAAGAGATGTCGAAAGACCAGGTGTGACAGAACAACAGCACGGAGAAGGGATTTGATGACAGGTCAGAATTCCTATTTTGAGGCCAGGCGCGGTGGCTCACGCCTGTAATCTCAACACTTTGGGAGGCCAAGGCGGGCGGATCACGAGGTAAGAGATCGAGACCATCCTGGCTAACATGGTGAAACCCTGTCTCTACTAAAAATACAAAAAAAAAAAAATAACCGGGCATGGTGGCGGGTGCCTGTAGTCCCAGCTACTCAGGAGGCTGAGTCAGGAGAATGGCCTGGACCCGGGAGGCAGAGCTTGCAGTGAGCTAATAAATAAATAAATAAATAAATTCCTATTCTAAGGATAGGGTATCTTGCTGTGGTGATATTATCATAAACTCAGTCATTCAAGTATCACAAACTCAAGTCATTCAAGTCAGATAATTCAGAGTCATTATTGGTTTCTCCTTCTTCCTCAATCTATACCTCTGATTGGGCATCAAGTCCTTTCAAGTTTTCATTCCAAAATGCCTCTTCAGTCTCTCTTATTCATTTATTTAATTATTCTGTCAAATTTAGTTGTATGCCTACTGTTCTCCAGACACTCTGCCAGGTGCTGGTAATGCAAAAATCAGTCAGACAGTAAAATGGTAGAGGCTAAGATGGAAACAGACACATTTTCATAGTGAAGTGTTGTGGGCCCAGAAGATCAAACAGCTGGTTGTGTCTGTGGGAGTCGGTGGTGGAAGTGGGGGAGCTGAGTCTTGAAGAAGGAATACTTGGAAGGCAGAAAAGAGAGTAGATGAAGGTGTCTTGGTGTATTTGGCAAATGATGAGAAAGGCAACATTCTACAAGAACTGTGCTGAGTGGAATGTCAGTGCCTGAGTCTAAGAATGACTTTAAGTTCTCTGGTCAGTGGGGACTTCATTAACAGAGGCGAAGAAGAGGGCTCAAGAAACAAATTTTTGATGAGCTAAGTTTGACATCCCCCACAAGCTATCCAGGTGAATATATCCAGCTGACAGCTGGAAATAGGAATGGAAGTTGAGAAGAAAGGTCAATACTGGGGATAAATATTGAGAAAACATTAGCAAGATGATGCTAAAACCGCAGAATGGATGATGAAGCTTAGAGAGCAAGAACTTATGAAGATGAAGAACAACCAGTTTCCCTCTTTTACATTTCCCCCTCCACTGCCCTGGTGCCTGGGTCTTGCATCCTCAGTCTCTTATCCCAATCTTCCCCTGAATCCTGCCACAGGAATGACTTGAAGTATATCTCTGAACACACTAGTTTCTACTCAGAAGTTTTCAGAATAGGCTGGGCACAGTGACTCATGCCTGAAATCTCAGCAACTTTGGGAGGCCCAGGCGAACATATAACCTGAAGTCAGGAGTTTAAGACCAGCCTGGCCAACATGGTGAAACCCCATCTCTAGTAAAAATACGAAAATTAGTTGGGCATGGTAGCACATTCCTGTAACCCCAGATACTCAGGAGGCTGAGGCAGGAGAATCGCTTGAACCTGGAAGGCGGAGGTTGCAGTGAGCTGAGATTGCACCACTGCACTCCAGCCTGGGTGACAGAGCAAGACTCTGTCGAAGAAGAAGAAGGAGAAGGAGAAGGAGAAGGAGAAGAAGAAGAGGAGGAAGAGGAGGAAGAAGCAGAGGAAGAAGAGGAAGGAGAGGAAGAGGAAGAAGCAGCTTCCAGAATAAAATACAGATGCCTTAGCTTTGAGTTTAAAGCTTGCCATTGTTTCTGCCAGATGTACCATTCCGTCTGCATCTCCAAATGTTCCCTTTCTGCCACACTAGAGTAATTGACATTCCCCAAACAGGTCATGTTCCTTTATCTCTGTTTTTTCCATGCCATTTCTCCTGCCCAGATGGCAAAAGAACATGGGTTTTAGAGTTAGAAATATTTGTATTTAAATACTGACTGACTCTTCTACTAAATAGGGGTATTGAGCAATTTATTGAATCATTCTGAATCTATTTCCTCACATGCTAAAAGGTCAGATTGGATTACTGTAATTATAATAGCATATTTAGACATCTTTATAGTTGTCAGCATCAATAGGTGCTCAATAAAAATCAAGTACCTTTTATTACCATCTGCCTCTTCTCCACTTACCATAATCATGTACTGAGGCTGGATTTTTCAAGCTTTACACCTCTTGGAAACCTTTTAAAATGACCCTCATCAGAATTCATTTTGCACTTCTTTATGCTCCCTTGGCAGTTTATACCGCTTCAGAATATAACACAAATTGTCTGTTTCCTCTACTGCATTACAGATTAATTGATAGTAAGAACCTTATTTTTATAGCCTTATTACCTTGCAACTGGTAGATGTTTGAATTGAATTCTGGGAAAATCTACTTTAACATTTTCTCTCTTTTGTTTGGTTTGTTTTTCTCTGTTTTGTTTGTTTTTAGTGTTTTGTGTTTGTTATTAATAGCTCTATTGAGATATAATTCACACACCATATAATTCACCCATTTAATATGTACAATTCAGTGATTTTTAGTATATTCAGAGTTGTGCATCCATCACCGTAATTGATTTTAGAACATTTTCATTGTCCCAGAAAGAAACCCCATACCCTTTAGCCATCATCTGATCCCTAACCTTCCATCTCCACCTCCCCCTAGCCATCCACTGATCTACTTTTTGCCTCTGTGGATTTGCCTATATTGGACATTTTATATAAATGAAACCATAATATGTGGGCTTTTGCAACTAGCTTCTTTCACTTAGTAGGATGTTTTAAAGGTTCATGTTGTAGCAGGTATAGGTGCTTCGTTCTTTTTTATTGTAAAACTTATCCTGTCATATGGATATGCCATATTTTACCCTTTCATCAATTAATGGACATTGGGGTTGTTTCCATTTTTGATTATTATGAATAATGCTGCTATGAACATTCATGTACAAGTTTTTATGTGAACATACATTTTCAGTTCTCTTGAATATATACCCAGGAGTGGATTATGCTTAGTTATATGGTAACTCTATGTAACCATTTGAAGAACTGCCAAACTGTTTTCCAAAGTAGCAGCTGCACTATTTTACATTTCTGTTAGCAGTGCATGAGGATTCTAATTTCTCCACATCTTCACCATCACTTATTATCTGGTTTTGGTTATAGCCATTCTAGTGGAACAATATTTTAGTAGTGAAATATTCTTAATTCAATCAATCAGTATTTAATTGAGTGCCAACTATGTACCAAACATCATTCTGAGCTATTGGGACCATTGGTGAAGAAAAGAAACAAATATATCTGCCCAGTTGGCTCTTGTACTCCAATGGGAGGACAAACACAATACTTAATAAACATAATAAATTTTTATCCAAGTTGCTGGATGAAATAACATTTCTTTCTTCTTTGCTGATTATCAGACAGGCTTTTTCTTACACAATCATTTTACCTCCTTATCTTAGAGTTGTAATCCAATTTAATTTAACAACTTTGATATGGCTATATTCAGCCTATAGGGAGATAGTAAGCCTTATAAGAAAAAGAGAGGAAAAGGGAAAAGGTGATCAAGAAGGTCAGCAGAAAGGAAGGGATTGGTTGTGTTGTTAAACAGGGTGATCAAGTTAAACCACATTGAGATGGTGAGATTTCAGCAAAAACTTGAAGGTGAATGACTTAGTTAAAGAGATGTCAGTGAGAAGAGTTTTGTAATCAGAGGAAACAACCATTCCAAAAGTCCTGAAGTCCAAAGGCCCTGTGTTAAAAAAAAAAAAAGCAAAGAGGCCAGTGTGGTTGCATGGGAGGTAGCAAAGGAGAGAATAGTAAGAGGTAAGGTTAGTGTGGCTATGAGGCAGAGTCACATAGGATTTAGCAAATACATATTGCATAGGACTCATACTAAAGAATTATTTATTGCTTATCTGAAATTCAAACATAACTGACCATGCTGTAGCTTATCTAGCAACTCTACTTGTAGGCACTTGTAAGGACTTTGACCTTTATCTTCAGGGGCTGGGGGAGCCATTGTTGGGTTTACAACAGAAGAGAGACACCATTTCTCTTGGGTTTTTAAAGGATCACTCTGGCTGCTGTGTTGAGAATGGGCTGTGGAGAGTAAAGATGGAAACAGGGAGGCCTGGGAGTCTATTGCAGTAATCCACATGAGGGATGACAATGGCTCAGACCAGAGTGTAGCAGCAGAGTGGGTGAGAAGTGGTCAGTTCTGGATATATTTTGCAGGTAGAGCCAAAAGCATTTCAACATGGATTGGATGTGGTGTGTGAGAGGCAGAGAGGATTCAAGAATGACATCTAAGCTTTTGGCTTGAACAACTAGAACAGAGCTGCCATTGAATAAAATGGGAGGACTGTGGTTGAAGCAGGTTTAGCGAAGAGAATTGGAGTTTATTTGGGCATGCTGAGCTGATGATAGGTCAAATAAGATGAGGCCTAGCCATCAGCCAGCAGATGGTATTTTCCATACAGATATCCAATAATGTAAGCAAAAAGTCACCCCTTCACTAGGGACAGATTTTTTACTTATTGTGCTTTATATCTTATTATTTTAAAAGGGTCTTCAGGCTGGGCAACATTGTGAAGCCCCATCTCTACAAAAACAAACAAACAAACAAACAAAAATTAGCTGGGCATGGTGGTGCATTCCTCTAGTCCCAGGTACTTAGTAGGTGGAGGTGGGAGGATCAATTGAACCTGGGAGGTTGAGGCTTCTGTCTCAAATAAATAAATAAATAAATAAAAGGGTGTTCTACATCCCTGAGTGAACTTACAAAAACTGCTTAGAGAAAGAATAGCCAGGGTTGGATTTCAGTTTCCTGGTTTCTTCTTCAATATCTGAGCTGTAAAAACCAAACTGAATCCCAACATCCCACTTCACTTGGCCTTTGAATTCATGTTTCCATAGATGTTTTTCTTCATCTCTATTCATTTCTTTTCATCTATTCTCTAACTTTGAGAGAAAAGAATTTTATTATCTAGATACTTTCTTTACTGTACTTCCAAAGGCTTGAAAATGTACCCTGGAAATGGAACAGATCACCCCCTCCCCAAAATGCCTGGAACATGGTACCCTAGAGGGCTGGTGTAGTGTGAGCCCTCATTGTCCTCAGCATGTGGACGGCCATCTCCTTTGTGTTCCTTTCACTGATTCCAAGTGGTTTAAAATGGATGACTCTCTCAATTCCTTCCCTCTTTTAATCCAAGTTCCTGGGTAAAATGACATGGTTTTTTTTGTTTTGTTTTGTTTTGTTTTGTTTTGTTTTTTCTCCTGTCCTGATTAGCAAGCATACCTTTTCTTGCATGATCATTTTTACCTCTTTTTCTCAGGCTTGTGGTACAGTTTAATTTGAAAATTTTGATATGGCTATATTTAAAATTATCTGCAACTTTTTCATCTATTATAGGACTGCACATTTCCAAGGATCTATGGGGAAAAATAAATGTTAGTTGGGAAAAAAAAATCTATAAATGATGGCCTCTTTTCTGGAGGTCTTGTGTGCTGTGTTGTTCTTAATCATAACATTTTAAATTGGCACACTCTTCCTGAAAGCATTTTTTCACAATAATTATTATGTTTTGTTTTTATGCTAAGGAGCAAGTACTGATTAAATGACGAATTACATATATTATGTTGCCTGTGTTTTGCAGGACTTGAGAGAGACAAGTTTGATAATAAAACGGTTTCATTTGAGGAGCACATTAAGTCAGAACACAATATGTGGCATTATTTGTACTTCATAGTCCTGGTGAAAGTTAAAGACCCAACAGAATACACTGGACCTGAAAGTTACGTGGCTCAAATGATTGTGGTGAGTGACCAGAAGGTTTTAATTTGTGACTATATTGCATCTTGTAGATTTTTATCTTTTCTACCCTACCATCCTCCCAAAATACGGAGATTGTAGCATTCATTTTTTGTTAACATTTAAATAGGCCTGTCAATCACTGAAGAACATTTACACTGACTAAGTCATTGGTTCGCAGTAGACTCCTTGGTTATTCAAACCAAATTTGAGTCTCCAGTGCACAGATGATATTTCCTGGATTCTCTGTGCAATAACTAGCACCATCTCAGTAATGTCCATCACCTTCTGACCTCATACGTTTTATCATTGCTGATGTCCCACTTCCTGAAATCTGGAACTTTCCCCTTGTTAAATATGAACAGAAAATTCATACCTTAAGGCATCCCTTGGATTTCAAAAATCAAGAGTTTAAGAAATTGAATTATGTTTGGAGATAGTATGATGTTCAGTCCTAATGGGAGAGCACTGATTTTTCCATCAACACATACTTCGGATTGTTTTACCAACGTTGCTGATGAATTTGCACTGATCTTGCCATATCCAGTTGCTTATAACTCCTCAATAACGTCATGTGGTTGTCCATGATTTGAAGTTTCTTCTGTCTCATAGAAAATTAAAACAAATTGGCCCGAAAGGGAAATTCAAGTTACAACTTCAGTGTATACAGATACACGTTTAGTGAGTATCATTGCGTCTGATATAAATGTTTGCATTCTTATAATTAAATATAGCTATAGATTGGATACTCCCCCGCCCCCCCAAAAAAATCTAACAAAATTGTGTTCACCATTTGAGAAAGAGGCCTTAGATGACTCATGATCCTCCTTGCTACTTGTTCCTAAGGAAAACACTTAATAAGCACCAATGTTTGCACCAATGCTGAAGTGTCAGCAAACTTATCATCTACTTAGGAAGAGACTATAGTTAGGGATCAACCAAAGAACATTTTTGGAGGATAACATATTAATAATTATAAGTTCATATCATCATAGTTTACCTTACCTGCCAATATTTATGTCACAAGAGAGCTACATGTAAATTGGATGTTTATATTTCAGCATTTTCATGCTTTGTTATTAATGACTTGCATTCTACTCTAAGTTGTTTTCTCTTCATTCTTCATTTGACACTGGATAAAACCTAACATTGTTTGTCTTCTCCACTTTTGCCTTTCTGCCTCCTCCTCCTTTTAAATCAGAGGAAAAAGGTAATCATTTTAAGGATATATATTCATGGTCATCATTTATACTTTCTTGATCTCATTTGTGAAAAACATTTTGTTTCTGCTTGCTGGGGGGAAAACCATGTAAAACATTATATTTGACCTCACATTGCTGTCTTTTATCAAAGTTTGAGTAAGTTTAATCGATATACATTTATTAGACTCCTGTTATATGCCTTGAATGAATAGATGTTTGGATATACACTAAAGAGTATCATATATTCCCTCTCTGCCAAGGAACATAGACCTTGGTAAGAGGAAGGGGGGAATAACAAACCCAAAATAGAATATGCCAGGTTTTGCAAGAGAAGTCCAAATGAAAACCTGTGAAGGCTTCAAGATGGAGAGTGGCATCCAATGAGAGCAGGTGGAAGGAATTGATGGCAGGGGGTGGGGGGTGGCAATACACCCGAGAGAGGAGGATTTCTGTAGATGGGGAGTGTCTGTCTGTAAGAGGGAGTAGCCGGAATAAAAGCATGAACATGAGACTCCTGGACACTCGGGGGATTGTGAGTTGCCCAGTTTCACTGGCACATGGTCCGCTTATAGGGAAACTCTGAGAGATCTGACAGGAAATGTAGATTGGAACTTTGAATAAAAAGATAGGCATTTGGATGTTATTTCATCAACAAGGGGAAACCTCTAAAGGTTATAACTAAGGGAATAATGTGACCTAGGCAAAAAGGCAGGCAGCAGTGTGCAGGCTGGTTTGGAGAGAAGAAAGAGGAAGTTAAAGATGGAATTTGGCAGCAGATGAGATTAGGGGTGAGGATATGTGAGGACCAGGGGAAGTCGAAGAGAGCAAGATGAGCCTGAGATGCCAGCCAGTGTGAGCCCGGTCATTGGGAGAAAGACGGTGGGTCATTTCAGAAGGTATCTTTGTTAGGGAGAGAAGTTGGTCAGAGAAAAATTCTTGTTGATTTTGAGGTGAGACTGGAGGCCAGGAGTCATGGGTAGGAGGAGCAGTGGTGGAGCAACAGCGTGAGCCTTGGAGCCAGGAGTATCAAACCATTGCACTGTCATTTATCTGCTGGGTGGTCTTGGATTTCATGGCTGAGTCTTGAAACCTGCCTGAGCCTCTGCCTCCTCATCTAAATGGAGGAACTGTTGCATTGCCCACAGGAGGGTTGTGCACTCAGTGAGATGATGTGTAGAAAGTGCCTCATAGAGTGCGGAGACTCTGTCTGTAAATGACAGTTCTCACTGTGACAGTTCACATAGAATGACCATGGAAACCGTCAGATTAGAGAATGGTGGGGAAAGGGAAAGAGTGTAAAGACAGAAGAGAAAACTTGAGACAGAACCCAGGGGGATCCCCCTTTCAGGAAAAAGAAGAAAGACAAGCAAAGAAGTAAGAAAGGAGACAATAAAGAAGGCATAAGGAGAGCCAGGAAGAGGAGTATGTCCAAAGCCAAGAGTTGAGGATTTCAGTGTCAGAGTCCAACAGCATCAATTGCTGCAGAGAGGCCAGAAAGAAGAGACAGGTCAAAGCCTTTGGATTTTATGATATAGAAATCACCAGGTGACTTTTTACCTTAAGAGAAGACTGCTGTGAAAATGTTGACCCATCTCTAGCCTTAACATTAAAAGCAACATTTTAACAGGCACTTGTACTTGAGTTTTTAAGTATCCAAGTACTTATCCATGTTTCTACCCAGGCTCTTCTGTCAGAGCTTTCTCCAGAGCCATGACAAGAGGGATGAGAGCTCACAAGCTTGTTCCAACATGAAACGTTTCATTTTCATCCAAACAGTGCACATCCAAGAGAACAGGCTCCATTCCTGAATTTTAATGGCCAGGAGAAGGAAGAGTGATATTAACTTAGGTCTGATGGAAATGAAAAGTTGTTTGCATGGAAGGTTATTTATGGAAATAGCCTTTTTGGAAAAGATCTAAAAATCTGTAGCTGAAAAACCCATTTCAGAAAATCTGTTACTCCAAGCTCTGTGGAGATGCTGGCCTTCTGACTATCCTCCTAGAAAGAGAGAAGATTTTGTAGCATGTGGAAAGTTGAAGCACATCTACAGTTCAGTTCAAAGACTGTTCTTTCTCTTTTATTTCTCTACTCCTGAGGTAGCTACTCTTCAGACTTTGGTAGGAAACCTTCCACACATTTTCCTGCCACTCTTATTTTTGTTCCTTAAAAATAGGTTCACTTAACAAGTTTATTTAGGTGCTTGTTTATCAATAGGGCTTTGGAAGACGTTTCAATTTCTTTATAATTGATGTTGCTTTTACTCTTATGGATTTATGCAAAGGAGAATGTGAAAGGTCCTTCCTCATATTAGTTCACAAACCAACTCATCTGAATCCTGCTACACGGTTTATGTAAATCTAATTTATACCTTGGGACCCTTAGAAAATGCCTCCTACCTTTCAGGGAAATGGGAAAAACAAGAATAGAGGCCGGGCGCGGTGGCTCACACCTGTAATCCCAGCACTTTGGGAGACTGAGATGGGTGGATCACGAGGTCAGGAGATTAAGACCATCCTGGCTAACGTGGTGAAACCCCATCTCTACTAAAAATACAAAATAGTAATAATAATAATAATAATAAATTAGCTGGGCATGGGGGCGCATGTAGTCCCAGCTACTCAGGAGGCTGAGGCAGGAGAATGGTGTGAACCCAGGAGGCAGAGCTTGCAGTGAGCCGAGCGAGACTCCATCTCAAAAAAAATAAAATAAAATAAATAGAATAAGTTCTGAGAATGTTCCTCCCTCTGTATATTTTTTCACCTCAAATGCTTCAACTTTGTTACCATGTCAGTAAGGAATATTTGTACTAATATTCATTGAAGCACTGTGTTAGTCTGTTCTGCATTGCTGTAAATGAATACCCAAGACTGGGCAATTTACAAAGAAAAGAGGTTTATTTGCTTTCACAAGAACAGAAAACCAAATACTGCATGTTCTCACTCATACGTGGGAATTGAACAATGAGATCACTTGGACACAGGAAGGGGAACATCACACTCCGGGGCCTGTTGTGGGGTGGGGGGAGGGTGGAGGGATAGCATTAGGAGATATACCTAATGTAAATGACGAGTTAATGGGTGCAGCACACCAATATGGCACATGTATACATATGTAACAAACCTGCACGTGGTGGTGCGCATGTACCCTAGAATTTAAAGTATAATATTAATAATTTAAAAAAAGAAAAAAAAAGAAAAGAGGTTTATTTGGCTCACAGTTCTGCAGGCTGTATAAACATGAAACTGGCATCTGCTCAGCTTCTGGTGAGGCCTCAGGAAGCTTTGACTCATGGCAGAAGGTGAAGTGGGAGTAGGTGTGTCACATGCAAGTGAAGGAACAAGAGAGAGAGGGGAGGGAAGTGCCATACTCTTTAACAACAAGTCTAGAGTGAACTAATAGAGTGAGAAATCACTCATTACTGTAGGGAAGGTACCAAATGGTTCATAAAAGATCTGCCCCCATGACCCAAAAGCCTCCCACTAAGCCCCACCTCCAACACCAGGGATCAAATTTCAACATGAGGTTAGGAGGAGGCAAACCATATCCAAACCATAGCACCTCAGTTTCTTCATTTGTAAAATTCACATAATAGATAATATTGTATCTATTGATGACATTTTAATATGAAATTTGGAGGGGACAAATACCATACTATATCAAACACACATTGTAAATAAAGTAATACATTGCTTCTAGGGGTTAGAATTGCAGGAAACACATTTGTGTCTTTGTATCCATCCAATGATAGGATCAGGGGTCTGAAATATTAATCAAAACTTAAAACGTTCTTACCTCTGCCTTCAAATTATTTTATGTGTGTGTGTGTGTGTGTGTGTGACAAATTCTTGCTCTTTTGCCCAGGCAGGAGTGCAATGGCACAATCTTGGCTCACTGCAACCTCTGCCTCCCAGGTTCAAGAGATCCTCCTGCCTTAGCCTCCCAAGTAGCTGGGACTACAGACATGCACCACCACACCTTGCTAATTTTTGTATTTTTAGTGGAGACGGGGTTTCACCACATTGGCCAGACTGGTCTGAAACTCCTAACCTCAAGTGATCTGCCTCCTTCAACCTCCCAAAGTGCTGGGATTACAGGCGTGAGCCACAGCACCCAACCGTGCCTTCAGATTCTAAACCAAGCTATTTAAATAGCCACTGTTTGATTATTTGAATTAACATGGAGCATCTTCTTGGATATTGTTCAGGGAAATGTGACTAGATCAAGGTGTTTTGGGGATATATTTTCTTCTCAAGTACACCCTCATGTTTGATAAAATAAATGATATTTTGAGGTAGTGTTTACTGGGAACAGAAAGTAAGAAGGGAAAAGGAGGGACCATACAGGAAAGTAAAAATAATAAAAGAAAATTTAGAAAACTAGAGGAAAAGGTATGAAAGGATAAATCCTCCATCCCGTACTGATAATGGCCTTTGAGCACCACTAAGCCCCTTTGCTTCTCCCATTAAGGAAAGGATGATAACTGAGGAGGAACAAACAAAAATAGACATCATTAGAAAAAAGTACCCAAGACTTTTAGATGTTTCTCTAATATTTTGGGGTCATTTTCAGATTACCAGTGTTCATTTGCTGAGGTATATGAAGGGATATTTACTACTTAACTTGACAAATAGCAGGATCCAAACCAGAGGTGTGTATAAGAGCAGGTGCCATGTGTGTCTGGAGAGCTGTTGCCTCCACAAGTATCCTGATGGCACTGGGCTTCTAGTGAGACCTGGCCGGCCACCCTCCCCATGTCATGGCCATGGGTTTTTTGGGAACCATTTCCTCTTTTTACTGATTCACAGTTGTAAACTCTTCTATTTATTTTTGTCTTGAGTAACAACTGCACCCTGACATTGCGGCAGTGTCGATGAAGACTATTTAACTCATATTTTTGTTAACATAATAATTGTCTGTCTTAACCAAGAAATAAATTTCTTGAAAGCCATAATCAGGTATAGAGAAGGTCTTTGTTCTGCACAATACCAGGGCAGGTAATATCTGTAATGTGTATTAACAGCAATTCACTAAACATTGAATGTCTCTGTATGCTAGCAACTGTGCTAAAGATTTGCTGTATAAAGATGAATAGGAAATTGCCTCTTCTCCCAGGAAACTCAAAACATTTATTGAATGGATAAATAAAATAATAGGTGCATTAATAAATGAATGGTTTCTTTTTAGCCCTCTGGGAGTTGGACATAATTTACAGGAAGACATACCAAAATGATGTGAGACATTGCAACACAAATTTCTCATTAGTCAAATGCTATCTGTCCCTTCTTTTAAAACCAAAGGATAAAGATACAGCAGGAAGGGTTATGTCCCCTGACCCAAATTGGAGGGCTGATTTGAAATATGAGGCTGTAGGCGCTTTAATCTGTCTGTGGTCTCTCTCATCGTGTCTCTCCAACCCAGCCTCTCCCTCCCACAAGAGTAGGCCTTCTCCTGCTCTTCTAGCAGAGGGGTGGGGATGCACACTGGTGGGGTTTTCAGCTTAACTCACCCTTAAGAATGAATTCTTCCTTGCCATGATCTGTTAAGACCTTAAAAAGAAAGGTCAGTCTTTTAATGAGATAGGAAATAAATCTACCCATCTAGTCACCCACTACTTTAGCCAAATAAGGAGGGGAAAGAACTAGCAATTTCCCAAATGTTGTTTTCTGAGTCTGGAAATCAAAATCAGTCTTGTTTAGTTAAAACATATTTTTGAGCAGTAACTGTTGGAGGGGCGACGTTTGGACTCATGAAAGCCTTCATATAAATCTTCTAAGATTTATATGCACCTCTCCTGCTTTAGCACCACTGGCCAACTTCATCTCTACATTATTGTTATGTGTCATAATTATGAAATTATATGTTCTGTTCTATTACTTCTAATTTACACTAATTTTGTAATTGGATCTCATTAAACCAATTATGTAACTGCTTAATTTTTAACTAAACACTATCTTGAAGACTTCAGAACTTAATTTTAAGTGTTTACATTTCAAGCAAAGCCAGTGGGGGTCTTTGCAGCTCAGAATGCACAATTAAGAAGTACATTTGAGCATTCAAGGAGACACCACCCTCACTTCCCACATTTTAAGTCCAGACATGTGTCTGTAATTTAAAAGGGATCTTTTAAAATGCCCCCTCTGGATTTTTATTGTCACTGTGGGATCTGTCCCCTATGTTATTCTCATTTTCTATTTAGTATTCATGTGTAAGATCCATGAGTTACCTCATTTTTGCACAGATGTTAACATCTTTCTGTTCCTCTTTTTAGTTTGTGAAACAGAGACAGAAGTGGTAGATACTTAACAGTGTGGCTGAATGCTGTCTTCTCCATCTTAAGGATTCTGGTCCAGTGCTTAGGTTGTTAGACTTTGGTGCTGGAAGTGAGGATAAAAGGATTTGGACCAAATAGTGTTTAAATGATTTTCATGGGTGGAAGTGGCATGGAGAATAAGAACGAGGGAAGGCAGGTAAGACACTGAACCTGAGATGTTCTAGGTTACTTCCTGAATTGATCAGAAACTGTAGATCTGCTAATGTTCAGGTGATTGACCACAGAGTTACAGAACACGAGTAGCTTTTGTTAGCTTTTCTAATCAGTGTTTAAGGAGAAGTTCCATGCGAAGGAATAAACCTGAGCATATGAATCTGAAGTTTGATTTCTTAGGATTTCCATGTACAAGATTGGTGACTTTACTTATCTCCTCCACACTTCAGTGTACCCATTGATAAAATATGTATAATGCGCCAGTTAGAACTCAGAATAGAAGGCAATTGAACTGAGCTAGGACTCTGGAGGCCTCTGGCTGTACCAGGCATTAACCTTTCAGTTGTTGGATCATGCAGAGGAGGTGTGGTGGGGATCCCAGGGGCTGATTAGAACAAATAAATCTGCAGGGGGAGGGAATATTTGGAGGGCTTATGAAAGGGGCTCACTTGACAATCAGGAGATATTACAGTATTTTGGCAATTAGTACAGCCATATCTTTGCATACCAGCTAAATATTGGTACTGAGTATAACTGCACTTTTTTTGCAGAGTTGCTATGAGGATTCAATAAAATCATGCCACTAACAACACTACAACTAATATAACTGTCATGGATAAGTATTGCCTATGGATAATAGCCACTAATCATGCCACTAACAGCACTACTGCTAATATAACTGACATGGGTGAGTGTTGACTACTTATCCAGCTGACATTAGATAAGTGCCTGTGCTATGCTAAGTGCTTTACATGCATGATCTCCTTTAAAGCCTCATGACAACTCTAGAGGCAAATCCTATTGTTCTTATTATCCCCATTGTACACATGAGGAAACTGAGGCTCCGAGAGGAATGGTAGCTTGCCCAGAGTGGCACAGCTTGCACAAAGGGATGCCATGCCCATAATGTGCCAGTTGCATGCCAGTGATCGATAAATGTCTGTTAGTATCCGATCCCATACAATGTGTAAAGCTAGAAGCTGTGATTCCTTTGGAAACAAGCAAGGCCAGCTGTACCCAGCCTTCTCGGCAGCGCACATGGCACTTTACAGAAGAACTATAAAAATTCAGTCCACAGGGCAGGGAGTAGACCTGGCGAGGAGACAGGAAGTCAGATGACAATCCTACAATGGCAGGAAGGCCTGAGAGGAATTCAAATAAGAAAAAAAAAGAACTCGTTCAGAGCTGGTTGGCAATTGCATACTTCCTACGAAGATTAGAAGTGTTACAATTACAATTATTACAATTGCAGGCAAGAAAGAAAAAGAGGCTGCAGGATGTTTCAATTTAATTTGACGAGTATTTACTGAGGAGAACTATGCATGAGGCACTGATAAGAATAAGAATAAAATATCCCTGCCCTCCGAGGACCAGACTACAACTAGAAGGACAGCTTTATTCACCAGAAACGATTGTGGAAATCAGATTGAACTCTGGTACAGACATCCAGCAGCCAGAGAAACCTTAAGACAGATCACACCACTGCACCCCTGCTTAAAACCTGTCCACGACACTTAGATTAAAATCCAGAATCCTTCATAGACTGCTTATATAGTCTGGCCCCATTCTACATTACCAGTCTGATTTCATCCCACTTCCCTTAGCCGACTACAGTCCAGCCACACTGGCACTTCTTCTTTTCTCAAACATGCCATGCTTTTCTCTGGTGGGAGCCTTGGCCCACGTGTGCCTTCTGCTTGCGGTCATGGCCCTCTGGCTCTTTGCATGTTTGTGCCTTCCCTGACATCCCCATTCCCATTACTTCCTAGCCCACCACCCTTTATTTCCTTTAGCATTTATATTGATCTGACCTTAAATTGTTTTTATATTTATTGGTGTGTTTATTCTTCATCACCATATACACCCCAGGAAGACATGTACACGTCTGCTTTGTTCTCTTCTCTATTCCCAGCGCCTAAATTAATGCCCGGCACATAGTAGGCACTCAGCATAAATTGCTGAACAAAATAAATAAGATATAGAGCCACTGGAGCACAGAGGACAGGTTCTTTCTGGCCAAAGTCACTAAGGACAGTTTCATCAAGAAGATTTTGAGGAGAGTTGAGCTAAAAATGAGGAGGATTTTGATAGAAGGATGGAGGGGAATATGTTCCAGGCAGAGTGTGTATCTTAAAAGTGTGAGAACAAGAAAGGAAACTAATTAATATGTGTTAGCAGCTTAGCATGCTATCTTATTTATACCCATTTTATGTGAATTGAGGCTCAGAAAAATGTGAGTCATCCCAGGTGCTCTGTAAATAGTACTTGAACCAGGATGCAAATCCAAATTTTCCTGGGACCAGTGTCTATGATTTTACCTTTAGCTATACCTTCTTCTAGTAAATAATCAGGTAAAAATTTGACAAAGGCTAAATAAATGTAAATCAAGTATTGAAGAACAGGTAAGAAAAACCTCCAAACCAAAAGCCAAATGACATCCTTTAGAAGGAAGAAAGCTGCTTCCTTTCTCCAGTATTTTTAGGCATTAGAATTTTTAATCTCTAAGCTGCATTCGTGGAGGTGTGATCTAAAATGCCTTGAAAACGCAGGACAATGAATCATTTTTTATTTTTTAATGATGTGTTTATTCAACAAATGCAGATTGAGTGTCATTGTGTTCGAGGTGCTAGGCTTGGTTTAGAGACGCAGAGTTGAGGCAGATTCTCTAACTTCCCTTGGGAAGTTTTGGTAAAAGAAAGGAAGTAGATAAAGGAGTGATGGTAACACACGGCAGCAGTGGAATCTGCCATAGCCTAGGGCCTGGGAAGGGAGGCTTCATGGAGGTCATGCCTGGGTGCTTGAGGCTGATCAGGTAAATGAGGATGGAACAGGTAGAGAGAGCAGAGAGGTATGTCTGGAAAAACAGTGAGGACATTTGAGAGGGCAGTAATCAGGAGTAGTAACCAGGAGCCAGGTTGCAAAGGGCCTTGTGTGCTTAGAAATTTTTACTTTATCCTGGGCTGGGCGTGGTGACTCAAGCCTGTAATCCCAGCACTTTGGGAGGCCAGGACAGGTGGATCACCTGAGGTCAGGAGTTGGAGATCAACCTGATCAACATGGTGAAACCCTGTCTCTATTAAAAATACAAAAATTAGCCGGGCATGGTGACACACACCTGTATTCCCAGCTACCAAGGAGGCTGAGGCAGGAGAATCTCCTGAGACCAGGAGGTGGAGGTTTCAGTGAGCTACCGTACTTATGCCTGGGTGACCAAGTGAGACTCAGTCTCAAAAAAAAAAAAAGCAAGAAAGAAATGTTTACTTTATCCTCAAAGTTAAGGGAAGTCCTGCAGAGATACTAAACCAAAGAGACAGGAGCAGATTTACGTTTTAGAAGACATGTTCTATAGCAGCGTAAGAAATGGATTCAAGGGGGCCATCCTGGAAGAAAAAAAACAATGAAACAGGTAGAAAGATTTTATTACCCAGCAACAATAATGCGAGCTGGTGCTAAGGAAATGCCACTGGAAATTGAAAAGAAGTGATGGCCATGAAAAAATTAAGACAGAAGTTTTAATGAAGGTAAGGGGAAAGCTGTTTAGGTCCCTGGCCTCAGAGAGTCAGGGGAGGGAGAGCTGAGCACTGAGGAAAGGGAAAGGGTTCCACAGAAATAAGTTGAGGAGATGTGATCATCTCAGTTTGGGTTATAGTGCCTAAGTGCATATCTGGACTTGGACATTTTCAAGGCATTTTCATGTTCGAGGTGTTTTAGGTGATACCTCTACAACTCTAAGTTAGAAATTAAGAATTCTAATAAGAAGCTGAGTATGTGGGTCTGTAATTCAGATGAGAAATCTGAAATGGACAGTCCACTAAAAAAAGGTTAACTACCCCAAGGATAAGATTTTAGTGTCTTTTTTGAGACAGAGTCTCGCCCTGTTGTTCAGGCATGATCCTGGCTCACTGCAGCCTCGACCTCCCAAGGCTCAGGTGATCCTCCTGCCTCGGCGCCCCCAAGTAGCTGGTACTACAGGCACACACCACCATGCCTGGCTAATTTTTCTATTTTTAGTTGAGGCAGGGTGTTGCCATGTTGCCCAGGCTGGTCTTGAGCTCCCGAGCTCAAGTGATCTGCCGACCTTGGCCTCCTAAAGTGCTGCCAGATTTTATTTTATGCACTAGGGCATCCCAGGAGAATAGAAAAGTGCCTGGTATATATTAGATACTCAATAAAGATTTCTTAAATGATCACTAAGATTTGTAAGTTGCTGGAGTATACTTGATAGCTGAAATCACAGATTTGGATAAGGCTATGCAAAGGAAACTATATAGACTGAGAAATTCAGAAAAAGCACGCCCTCAGACTTGGAATAGCACAGACCTTTTCCTGTTATTTAATAATAATGATGATAATAATGTCAAAAGTCTACTACTCAGATTTTACTCAGCAAAAAGTAGAACCAGGAGAAAAACAATTTTCATAGTGGGGCTCTGAAAGAGGATGTTAACTTTCCATTAGCCAGTGAACCTAGAGGTGGTGTGGTCAGTTTGTGGATATCATGTGATCTGACATTGATTGCATCTTAGTATGAGATTATGCTACAAACCCAAATGTTTAGAGCAAAGCAACTTGGACATGTTCAGTATATAGAAGCTTTTTTGAAATGGTAACCCATCCTAAGTCATTTATTTTAGACTTATGAAGGGATGTTCGCTTCTCTGATTCTCATAACCTTAATAAAAAGATTTCCTCCTGCTGTGCTGAAGAAATGTCTTGTTTCCCAGTTCTAGTCATTACGGTAAGATCTTGTTCAATTCTCAGTTGGCTTTCTGGAATAATAATGTCCACATTGTTAGGACTGATACATTTTACTCAGAAACTCTGGCTTTCTTCCAGGGAGTAACAGATGCCATCAAAATGTAAGTTGTGGGAATGAGAACTATATACTGTAAAGCCACACGACTTCTGTGTAATGGTTTTTAATAGGCTAGCATAGTCCGTGTCATATCGTAAGTAATTAGTTAAGATGGCAATTAAGCTGAAATACTACTCTTGGGTTAGATATGGTTATCAGGCAACCGCATGTCCATAGGATTTTGGACTAATTTTATCTAAGGGAATTTCTGAAAAATAATTGCTGAATTTTACAAAAGTGATTCAGCACTTGGATTTCAGAGATTAGTCATTTAATATCAGGTTAGTGGAGTCTGCTACTTTCATGGGATTTAGAGATCAAGATGTTTTGGAAATAATAGCATCTGAGGTAAGTTACCGCAGCTCTCTGAGTCTGTTTCCTCCTCTGTAAATGGGGATAATACTCCCCTTTACTAGGATTCCTGTGTGGATTAAACACAATCACATCTATCCTAGCACCTAACATGGTGTCTGGCTCACAGTTACTGTTCAACAAACGTTTGATCTCCCACGTCTACTTAAAATATTTGGCTAAATAAATAATAAGCCTAACTTTAAATACTATTTTGTGGATTCAAAACATTCTTAAACCATTCAGTGTTCAAACTCTTCACTGATTCTACATAGTGTTCCCTTTATAGGTTAGGCAAAAGTCAACTTTCATTTGTTCAATAAATACATGGCACCTATAACGTCCCAGACACTGCGCCCACACCTGGAAAGGGACACAGAGGAGATAAAGACAGCTATGGCCTGTTGCACAGTTATCTGTTTCGAGCTGAAGGCAGCTCCTAGACAAGTCACCACATGTTTTACATAGCTAAATAGTGAGTATTACCATCAGGTGAAGGTCAGGCAGAGGGGCTACCTGTATTATTGTCTGACACAACTAAAAGTTGGGAGCTTCCATAAATATTTGCATTGCTGGAACTGTTGAATCCGTTTGAGTTTACTAGTGATTTTAGGACAGATCTTACCACAAAGAGGTATGGCATGATACCATCTGGAGTGTCCCAGAGAGGACGTGGGGACAGACGTACTGTGAAAGGGAGTAGTAGGAGCTAATTCTGAGTCAGAACCCAAATTACATAAGAAGAAATGTCATCTAGTTTACTTCTATCCTTACCCTGGGAGGCTAGCGGCAAACTCTACCTGATTCTAGGTTATATGATGAAAGCAACAAAGGATGTTTATTTCATTTTCCAAAGAACACATTTTAGGCTCCATCAAGTGAAGAACTCGAGGCATTTTTCACACATGCAATCAGCTTTGTCATTTTTTCCAACATCTGAAAAAGTTCCAGTATAAAGCACATATTTTTGGCTTTAGAAATCATATTCTGGTCTATGTCCATACCACCCTGAATGCACCCTGTCTCCTCTGATCTCAGAAGCTAAGCAGAGTTGGGCCTAGTTAGTACTTGGAGAAATAATATTCCAGCCCTCCAAGTTTCTTTCTGAATTGGTGTTCTACTGAGATTGTTAACTCTTAAGAAAGATTTCAAGTGTTTATGCCATTCTGTGAGGTTATTGATAAGCATTCCAAATACAAATAACAAAAAAAGCACCAGTTCACCAGAACCTGAAATTCAAAAATGGCCAAATCCAATGGTGGTTTATTTGCAGAGGTACCTGTAACTTTTCAAAGAGGTAATTACTCAGGGATTTCTTTTGACTATCTTGGCAACAGGTTGTGATATAAAGGCCTTGGGTCCCAGATGCACTAGGTAGGCCTGTGACTTTGAGAAGAGACTTGATTGCCATAGATGTGGATTCTTCATTCATAATGAGAATCCAAGTGACTTCCATTATCTCTTCTGTCCTGGTTCTGAAATCCTGATAACTCTAAATATGTAAAATATTTCTTTACATCAAGTTGTGGGTATATTAATGTTTATTTTATCTTACAAACCAGAAGCAACTGGGACAGGAGTTTTAGAGTGGTCCAGATTTGACTATTTCCATTGTGTTCCTTGGGGGAGATCATATGTGGATCAGCTTTCCCTGGCTGTTGTCTGGCCGTTAAGTCCTGATGTTACATAGTCCACGTGATTACACCCTTGTGCTGCGGCCTTTTCTGTAGGACAACACTGATTATGGACAGACAATGAATTTTCCTTGAATATCTGGAGCCAGACCCTCTGCGAGAAAATTAAGCTGTGATTCTGGCTGGGGTCGGAGGGCGGTGGGAGGGGTGAGGCGTTTCCACTGTCTCAGGCTGCACCTATGCTGAAGGGCCCGTGAGAATTTGTCTCCCAAGCTTAGGAGCCAGTACCATTTGGAAGCGTTAAACCCAGTTTGAAAATGTCGTTTAAGAAGACAAAGACCTACTGCCAACAGATATATAATAAGATAAACCATTTTATTGGGGTGATAAAAGTTATTCTTACTTGAGAGTATCACAATTGCCTCACTTTGTTTTCTGATGTATAACTCACTGTGTCGAAGAATAAAGAATGAAATAAGAGTCTGGATTGTAGAAAGAGCGTTAGTGGAAGGGGTGCTGTGTGTGTTAGACACAGTGCAGTATGGTGGTTTAGACACAGACTCGGGGATTTTGGAAGCTTTGAGCAGGCCTTTAACCTCCCTATGCCTCAGTTTCTTCATCTGTAAAATGCATAAACATCCGTATCTATAGGGTTTCCTAAGGATTAAACAATTTAATGTTTTTGCATTATCTAACAGACAGTACATTTTAAATTAAACTGTAAAATATGTATGAATGTTAGAATAGCATTTCAGAGCTCAAGAAATTATTATTTATTCAACAACTTTTGCTGGTGCCTGCCTACCATGATCTAGGGCAATGGATAAGATCCTGCAGGAGAGCACTAATAAAGGATGAATAAATTCCCAGGAATCTTGGGCCTAATGAGAAATAATAATATATGGTCATAAAGATGAGTTAATAACAGGTAGCAATATTTGATGAGCTAAGATGAGGAGCCATCCTCTAGCATGGGAAGAGGACCTTGTATGTAAGGGAAATAGGCAGATCTGAGTAAATGAAGCTCAGAGAGTAGGTGGACCCACCTGGATTAGGTTGGAGCTAAAGGATAACAGGAATTAATTCTCAGGGTAAGGAGTTCCTGTTTGATCCTTCAAACACAGGAGGGGCATTGACGACTTTTATGTAGGGGAATTATGTGACTTTTTAAAAAATCAGATTTTAAGGAAGTATCAAAGAGTCTATAGCAGGATTTCATGAAGGGGCAAGGGTCTGGCAGAAGGAAAATCAGTGACCATCACACTGATGGAAAATGTGATGGAAGGAACTGGAAATAGGAAGGGATGGGTGTGGTGGAAAGAAGATTTGACCAAGAGTGACAATCTATAACCAAGAGGGCTCGGTTCCCACACACCCAACCCCATCCCTGCCTCTCTTACTAGGCTCAGCCTTCTCCGTCTTCTTTATGAGGCTTTCAATTCTGCCAATCTTGGCTCCTGCTGTTCGCTTCACCTGGAATGCTTATCTTCAGAAATTAAAATCTTCCTTTTGTGGCCAATCCACCTAAAGACCTCAGGCCCTCTATAAGAGCACTTTGTCATATTCTATCCAAAGCATTTAACGCTATTTTAAATTATTTGCCTATGGAGTTGTTACCTGTTTTTCACTGTCTTTGTTTCCTTGTGAACTGGACTCTTGATGTCTTCGTAACTATTTCCCCAGTACCTAGAACTATTTCTGAAACCAAAAGGGTCTTAATAAATATTTATTGAGTAAATGAATGAAATAATTGATCTCTAAGGTCCTTTCTAGCACCAGTTTTCTGACTCCCTGATTTTAGGTGAAAGAGAAATTAAGAAAACTGTTTGCTGACAGCGTATTCAGGAGAAAGGAAAAAAGAAGACTAAGGTTTTGAGTTTGAGTGACTTGAAGAATACTTTTAATGACTGAAATATCAATTTTTATCCTCTTTCCTCAAACATTCAGGGAAACTGATTTTGGTTGCCAGCTCATTCCATGTATGGTGTCAATGGGCCATCCAGAGGGCAATGATATCCTGGTCCCTGGAGACAACAAAACTGGGATGATTCAGGAGAGAAAACAGAATGAAATTGAAGATGAGAGTTTTGGAAATCATATATACGACTTGTGTTTGGCTGGGCACAGTGGCTCACGCCTGCCAAGGCGGGCGGATCATGAGGTCAGGAGTTCGAGACCAGCCTGGCCAACATGGTGAAACCCTGTCTCTACTAAAAATACAAAAATTAGCCAGTGGTAGTGGCAGGCACCTGTAATCCCAGCTACTAGGGAGGCTGAGGTAGGAGAGTCACTTGAACCCGGGAGGCAGAGGTTGCAGTGAGCCAAGATCATGCCACTGCACTTCAGCCTGGGCAACAGAGCAAGACTGCATCAAAACAAACAAACAAAAACAAACAACAACAACAAATTCGTGTTTGCCAACTAGTAGTAACAGAGACTGATTTATTTGAAACTGTTAGTGGAGCTAGTTATATTTTAGTGAAAATTCCACATGGGGAAAAATAACCCAAAAGAAAATGTTAAGAGACTTTAGCAGGTAAGTCAATTTTATCATGTAATATTTACATGGATTTGCTCATTGCTTAGGAGAGTGTGGCAGTGGAACTAAAACACTCCCTTCCCATTAAGACCTGGCTGTGGATAAAAATTTCTCCCCAGGTCCATCCCACCTTATGCAGTGACGATGACCTGTAATGCTATCCTGACACCAACTGGTAACATACTGCAGTATAATTCCCAGGCTAACCACCCAGAGTCAGCACAGACCACGCAAGTTCCAGGGCATAGTTCCCAAAAAGATGCCCTTACTTCATACACCAACTGCTCTTTGAGTGACCCCAGGCCACTCATACTTTGGACCAAATAGGTACAGATCCAGGGGTTACCATCATCCCATCATCCCTTCAGTTTGATAATTCACTAGAATGACTCACAGAATTCACAGGAGCACTGTACTTGCCTTTACAGTTTTATTATAAAAGACACAGATCAGCAACTGCCAAATAAAGAGACACATGGGGCAAGATCTGAGTGGGTTTTGAACGCAGGGCTTCTGTGCCCTGTCTCTGTGGAATCTGGGCACATCACCCTCCTGGCACAGTGATGTGTTTACCAACCAGGAAGCTCCACTGAGCTTCGATGTCCAAAGTTTTCATAGGGGTTTCATTACATAGGCATGATTGACCTAGTCATCTGCCATATAATTGAGCTCAGTCTCAGCCCCCTTGTCCTTTCCAGAACCGGACTGACTCAAAGCTGTCTAATCATGCAGTTGGTCTTTCTGGTGACCAGACTCCCTCCTGCTGAGTCATCCCATCTCTTGGCCTAAACTCAGATGTGATCCAAGGGGCTCATGAATAACAGAAAGTTCTGTCACTTGGGAAACTCCAGGGGTTTTAGAATCTCCCTCCCAAGAATCGGGGACAAAGCTAGTATACTTCTTTATTATACATCAGGCGTACTGCATGTTTCTGCTCATTCATTTGTTGCTTTTTACTTTAAGCACTTAATTGGAAAGAAATTTTAAATCTTAACTGAAAGCCCTTCTCATTCCTCTATCCCTCTTATACACGATGTATACTCCGTCAAAATATCTCTTTCACATTATTTAATAAAACTGATTTAATCCACTACTTTCTAAAACTTTTACCATTCTAATTCAAATAGCCTTCAACTTTCACCTAGACCATTACAGGTGCCACTCAACTAGTCTTTTTTCTTCCATACTTGCCCCTCTACTGACTATGCCTCAAAGAATAAAGTGAAAAAAATTTTAAATGTAAATCAGAATATGTCACCCGCCCCCTGCTCCAAACCTTCCACTGGCTTTCTACTCTACATAGAATAAACCTGAACCTTCTTGTCCAGGCCTACAAAGTCTGGCACCTCCTGTGCTCTGCCCTTTCCTCCCATTCATAGGCTCCAGCTACATGGACTTGCTGTTTCCATAACATGCCAAGCTTGTTTCTACCTGAGGGCCTTTGCAAATGTTCTTCTTTCAGCCTGCAGCACTCTACTTGTTCCTTTACATCCTGCACATCTCTGCTTAAATGTCATCAACTCAGAGAGGCTTTCTCTGGTCACCTTTTCTAAAGAGGTCCCTTCTCCCCACTATGGCATTCTTTATCCTCTTACCCTGATTCATTTCCCCAAATACTTATCATAATCTGACATCGTGTTGCTCTTTATTGTATGTTTCCCTCATTTGAATGTAATCGGCATTAGGGCAACAACTTTGTTTTGTTCATTGTTGTATTATCAGGACTTAGAGCAGTGGCTGGCACATAGTGGGTGCTTAGTAAATATTTGCTGAATGAATAAATGATTGAATAAGCAAATGAATGAACCAGAAATAAGTAATGATATATCTTGAGTGACTTAGCCTAGATTCTTAATAATGCAGGTGATAGCTAGAGTAAAAATGTATGGCAGCTGAAAGCACAGGTATTAGACTGTCTCAGCTCACATGCCAACTTGGCTACTTCCTAGCTGTGTGACCTTAGGGAATTTGCTTGCCTCTCTGAGCCTTATTTTGTCTCTTAAAAAAAAGAAAATATAATAACATTATCTACCTTTACATTTAAAACTGTATTCAAAGACCTTTTATAAAAAGGAATTTACTCTCTCCCAATACCTATAATTCTTCAATCTACACACATTCAGTGGAACTTCTGATTAAAGGATCCAACAGATCTAAGATAGACCTTTTAGATATATAAGACTAGATTAGAAACTAAGAAATATAAAAGAATTTGGCCAAGTTACTGCTTCTTTCTTCCTTTTTTGAAAAACAAGGATGTTGAATTAAATCTATCTAAAGACTCTTTGAGCGCTGATATTTTGTGGTGTTATAATTAAAACCACAAGTCTGGACAAACTTGGAAGCCAGAGAATGATAGGGAAATCATACACCAAACTTGAAGAAAAGCAGTGGGCTCTCTTCCTTATTATAAGGTTCTGCTCATTTACATAGTCACCAAAGAGTCCTGCAATGTCAAATAAACTACTTTACAGAATAATCAGAAGAGCATGGTTCAGTTGGCTATGATTAGGTTGCCAGCTCTGGTCTGCAGGGGAAAAGCACAAAGAAAATGTAGTCAAAGCTCGAGTTGGATTTAGTCAACAACCCATGTCAGCCATCTCTTTCTCTAATAAAGTACTGTCTAAGAAGGACTAGAAATTCGTTGATATCATTAGTGAAATATAGTGCATTGTTTAAGGAGAACTAGAAACAAACAGTGGTAGAAACACGGGCTAACACACATGAATACAATTTCTCTATCTGGCAACCCATGCAAATTATTTGATCTTTTCAAATCATAATAACACAGAAAGTCTTCCCAGAAGAAATAATTTGTTCCTACTGCTCATTCTTATTTGTTCCAAGTTTGTGTATTAGTTTGACTCTATTGCCAGATTACTTCTCTTCATGTCACTTCATTGTTCATTTACTTTCTCTATCTGCATTAAAGGTTTTTGTCAGATTTTTATATTTGATTGCAAACCTTCTTTGTGAAATCTTAACATTTACTATCTTCATCTTTGCATCTCTGGCTTTTTTTCCTCAGTAGTTTGGTGGATGTGAAAATGATAGAAGCTAAGATTATATCATCTTTAATAAAGAAAAAAATATAGAGTATGTAGGATGCAGGTGAGCCATGGAGAAAGAAAGCATTCAGGTTGGCAAATTGTATCAGTGGGACAAGGTGCAAAATGCTTGTTTCATGCAGTATTTATTGAACAAGTTTGTTGAAATATAGTTAAAATGTATATGGAAAAGTAAGGAACCATTTTGTTCAATTTAAATGACATTGATGTATTTTTTTGCATCATGAAGTCTTTCAGTATTTCGAACAACAATCTTTGGCACAGTACAATTTTCTCAGAGGCCCTTCAGAGATAAAAGTACATATCTAAGGTTATAAATTGGGTATATCCAATCTATATATAATAGAAGCCACTACAGTCACTCTGTAGAATTCAATAGATCAAGAATTATATTCAGGGATTATGCAGATCAAGTATTGTTCTTGAAAATTTGGGAGAAGTTGAGGTTTTGAATAATCCTCAAAGCCCTCAGTTAACTGTCATTGTTTTTAATCGATCCCAGTTCTAATGGCACCTGGATGATTTTTTGTAGGACCAAGTAATCAACTCATGCTCTGCTCTCTTCACTGTGGAAAGGAAGTCTTAATGTTGTTTTTAGAGAACCAGAAGAATGTATTCTTCCAAAATTAGCAGAAAGGGAAAAATGACTTTCCTTTTCTTATGGTTTGGGAACTACCAAATAGGCATCCTTTGTAGAAGTGACTGCTCTACAGGTTGCTTTTATTGCTATTTCTCAAAAGGGAACATTTGCTTAAAGTACACCCTCCCCGATCAAGGGGGTCCTTCCCTCCTGTGGCAGAGGTAAATAGGGGTTTACAACAAGATGAGGAGTATTCTCTTTAAAAGTTGCATTCCCTTTAGTCTTCCCATCCTGAAAGAAATCATAAAACAACAGTAGCGAAGAACTTGGTAGATTGTATTTGAGTTATTTCAACAAAAAGAAAATGTATTTTATTTTGAAGGTAGAGGAGAAATAGGACCACATTTGGGTGATTCTTGGTAAAGACATCCCTGAAAAATATAAACACAATCTAAAGCTACTTTCTGGAAAACAGATAACTATACACATCAAAATATCAAACTAAAATTAGCAGAAAGAATTGTTGACAAAGGTTTTGTTAAAGAACAGTTGCACAGGGCACGAAATTGTAGTGAAAGTCCACATAGCCTTTCATTACTTATTTGTCATTTAGTTGGATTTTATTTGTCCCTCCTGTTGCTATAATTAGCCATTAAGCTAGCAGAAACAACATTTTCCACATCACATGGGCAATGTCTTTAAAGTTTGCAAAGAGAACAAGGAAAGCAGGCTACACTGTTTCATGAAAAGACCAACTGATGTAGGAAAATAAGAATATTTGTTGTATAATCACTGAAAATCTGTCAGCAAGCAGAAGATGTTTAACTGGTAATTACTTTAAAATAGATTGCTCTTCTGGTGCCTTTTTAAAGATATTCTATGTGTTATTTTTATTTTCTAGTTTAAAATAATTTATAGTTTTCATGGTAAATTTGACAATGTGCAAGAATAATACTGTAATACTTAAATAAATAATATTCAAAAAGAAATGGTTTCTAAGCAGGCACCAGCTGTGGGATCAGTGTTTGTGTAAGACTTTTCCTTTGCACGCTCATTGGCTTTTGTGTTGGAACACTTTGGCTGCCCTCTTCATTGACATTGTCTTAGTCAGATAGAATTGTTTTAAACAAGCATTCTATTTAAACTCCTTAAGTGATAGATTTGCCTTTTAATTAAAACATTATTCCTTTAGCTAGTATGCAAGTATTATCCACAGTTTATTTTCCAAAGAAAACACATTCTCTTTCCTACTTCCTAACTTCTAGAATAAATGCACAGATGAACAAATTTATTTCAGAATTTAAAATGGTAAACTTACATATATAATGGTAAACAAGCATGAACAATTTAACATTTCTAGGGTGTCATGTGTACTTAATGAAAATTCTGATCTATTACTTCTGAACTCCTATGTTGTGAGTCTGGGGATACAGTACGCCAAGGAGAAAAAAATACAGTTTCAGGGGAAAAAAAATGATTCATGTAATTAAAGTTGCAGGAGCCATTTCTTGAATCCTAGAATGGGAAATATACAATGCCCTACTCTTACATTAAAAATATTGTTAGGTACCCAGGTTTCAGGAATCACTAAGCTTCAAATTACATTTCCATTCTTTGTAGTAACACTGTTCGTTTTCCTTTCCTCAAGTCCTCTGTGTTCAGGCATGAAAACTGTCTGACTTGCCTGGAGTTTCCAGTTTAACCTTGCTAGTAGACCCTAAAATAAAACTGACTCCCTTCTGTGTTCTACCTGGGCCAGTGTGATACCAATGAGTCTCACCTCACAATTCATGTTCATTACCATCATTCCCCAATTATGCCAGATAACTGTAGTCAGAATACTGCTTTGTTTGAAATAGAATTCAGCAATATTGGGTTACCACATGGGGAGGCCGACCTGAAGATCACCAGATGATCTCTCAGGACAGTGCTCCAGACAGTCTCTCTCTTAGGGGACAAAGGTCCAGGCCCAGCGCTAAACTTGACAGACTCATCCTAGATGTTGTCAGGGTACACAGAACAAATTGGGGGTAGGAACACACTAACCAGGGTCAAAAGACAGAAATGTGAATAAATCAGAATACCTATGCATTGATTTAACAAGATAAATTGATTTCCAAGCAGGACAGACAAACATGATGGCTGGTCAGTGTATTTTTCCCTGAGAAGCCAGACTATAATGAGCAGAGGTTGGGAGCAAAGGGAGTTAGTTGGTTGCATGATTTGAATGTTTAGTTGACCAGACTGAGATAAACAGATGTAACTTCCTTGCTGCATCCAGCTGAAGACTAGAGTTTAGACAAGGGCTCGCTTGAATCCTCCGTGTGAGTCTGGCTATCCCACCTCCCAGCTCTGTGACCTTGGGAAACACTGATTACTATCTACCTTAGGGTTATTGTGAATGTTCATTCATTTATTCATTTATACTATGTATAAAGCACTTATTGTGTGCCAGGAATTCTTTTAGGCCCATATCCCAGAGTAGCAGTGAACAAAACAGATAAAAATCCCTACCTTCATGATGTTTACATTCTAACACACAAGCCATCAATATGATTAATAAATAATATAGTCTGCCTGATGGTGATGGGTGCTACAGAGAAAAGTAAAGCAGAGGAGGGAAAATCCCCAGGACAGGTGGATTCACTGTTAAATAAAGTAAAATCTTAAATGTAAAGATGACGGTATCTGACTCACCATTTTTTTTATTCTGATGTATTGTTATTATTACGACTTTCATTTTATCTTCTATGAGGAACAGGCAGGGCCTAGCCAAATATTCACAGGAGAGTGCCAGACACATAAGCTAGTTTGGTCTCATCCCAACCTATTTGTTCCAAGCTCAGTGCAGTCTCCCTAATTGCCAGTGTTGCCTTTAGATTTGTAAATTCTGTTGATTAACAGTTGGGTCTTTCTTTGTTTTGGAAGATATTTTTTCCATAAAGGTGTCATTATACACATTTCATTTCCTTTATCATGAGTCGAGATTTTAGGTCTAACTTCAAGCATTTTAGAGGTATCTCCATACTTAGTGCAATTTGTAGGACTTTTTTTTTTTTTAAGTTCTGGGATCCATGTGCTGAATGTGCAGGTTTGTTACATAGGTATACATGTGCCATGGTGGTTTGCCACACCTATCAATCTGTCATCTAGGTTTTAAGCCCCACCTTTTCTAAGATCGGTTCACAAAAATGGTATCAGTGCATCGTGATCTCGAGAGAAAGTCTTAGAGCCTGGAAATCAAAAATCTGTATTCTAGTTTTGCTTTCTCATTAACTAGGTCAGCAGTCCCCAATCTTTTTGGCACCAGTGACCAGTTTCATGGAAGACAATTTTTCCAGGCACTGGAGTCGGGGGTGAAGGGGTGGAGGTGGGAATGGTTTGGGGATGATTCAAGTGCATTACGTTTATTGTGAACACTTTATTTGTTATTATTACACTGTAGCATATAATGAAATAAGTATACAACTCACTATAATGTACAATCATTGGGAACCCTGAGCCTATTTTCCTGCAAGTAGACAGTCCCATCTGGGGGTGATGGGAGACAGTGACAGATCAGCAGTCATTAAGATTCTTAAAAGGAGCATATAACCTAGATCCCTCAAATGCACAGTTCGTAATAGGAGGTTCACACTTCTATGAGTGTGTGACAGGAGGTGGAGCTCAGGCGGTAATGCAAGCGATGGGGAGCAGCTGTAAATGCAGATGAAGCTTCACTCACTCACCCGCCACTCATTTGCTGCTATGCAGCCCAGTTCCTAACAGGCCATGGACTTGTACTGGTCCATGGCCCAGGGTTTGGGGACCCTGATCTACGTGACTCGTGATGCCGCCATAACTATGTAGCTTAGTTTTCCTTCCTGTGTCTTGGGGAGCGTTGGGGCTACCTTTCATAGGGCTCATGAGAGAATAAAATAAGACTTGCCCAAGATCACCCATCAGTAGGTTCCCCATCTTTTATCCCCCAGTTATGCATTCTTTCAGCTACACTAGGAAGAGGCAATGAGGGAGTGCGAAGATGCTGGGATAGAAGAGAAAATACCTGTGAATAGTTTAGGTAACTTGATAATGGTTGGGCTCCAATGTTATTATCACAAGAGACCAAGAACTTTAGATTTGATAGGTTAGAAAATGGTGGTGTTTGAGCAGAAGAGCAGTTTATGAGGATGATGTTAAAGGAGTCCTGGCAGCACTGTATTAGAGAAAAGGGATCTGATTTGAGAGTCATAAGAAAAATATGATTGTAAGTAATCAGTGACTAACTGAAAGTAGCTGTGGGGAAGAGATAGACAGTAAAAAGTCTATCCATATTCTTGCATGTATGCATCTACCTCCAAATATTCGAGTACTTGCTGGGCTTGTGGGCTAGGCACTAAGAGAAAAATCTGAGTGGCCCTCAGATGCATGTGACCCAGGGAATGGTGGAAAGATGTTTTCTAAAATATTCTGTTGGTGCTTAGGTCTCAGAAGGCCTATGGAAGTTTTGATTTTGGTATGAAACGTCCTTGCGAGTTCTGGGTTTGACCTTAAGCTCAGGCTGGAAATAAATTGCTAGTGCCCAGCTCTGAGGAAGTGCAGGTTGAACTAGGGCAGGTGACACACTGCCTTGTGGAATGTCAATCTGCAAGTGATTCCATCCTGCTTAATGGAGCTTTAGCACTTTGACCCCAGCTTGAAGCCTGGGAATACAGCACCCTCTAACCCCTGAACCACAAGCCACTTGCAAGTTGGGCATATCAGAAATACCTTGCTTTGATCCAGTCATCATAAGTGTATTTATTGCAATGGAATTCTACACAATAAGGTGATGTTATTGTGAATTAGAGAATAGCAGAAGACTTATGTATTCAAAGTGGGATTTGGTGGGTAGAAAATTTACACCATACATTGCATCAGCTACTATCATTCTATAAAATTCGACTGTGCAATAAAATGATAGTCAGTATAAATAGGATTTTTCTAAATTGCTGCCTAAACTGATAGTGCACATGGAAATAATTTCAGCCTCACGTTATACATTAGGCATGTTATTGAAATGTTGCTTATAAATGTATTTTGTGTTGAAAGGTAAATCATGTTTTCAATGTACCTGGGAAAATTGTTAGTTAAAGAAATCTGGTGATCATTCCTTTAGGAAAGAATCCTTTGGAAATTAATAGTAGATAATCTGTTTTTGATGGATTTTGTAAACTTCATTTTTATATATCACATTACCCTAAAACCACCTGTATCTTAGGTTAAAATAATTCAGTTACCTTTATTCTTGAAGTAGTTGGTAATTGTGCACAGTCTAAACCAATACAAGCTGGATTGTATAATTGTTTTGCCAAATCTTCCCCCATGTTTTTAAACAAATTAAAAAAGAATTATGATGCAATGTGGTGGGGTGGGGGGTGAACAAAGATTACTCTGAGCAACAGGAATGAGAGGATGTTGTGATAAATCTTATATGATATGTAAACCATGACCAGGGATTAAATCATAACTAGACCACTTAAATAATGCTATGTAGATCTTGCTATGATTTCAATAGATAACATAATTCAAAACCGAATTTCCAGCACAATTAAGTATGAAGCTATTGGTAACTTTTTTTTTTTTTTTTTAGACAGAGTTTTGCTCTTGTTGCCCAGGCTGGAGTGCAATGGTGCTATCTCGGCTCACTGCAACCTCCACCTCCTGGATTCAAGTGATTCTCCTGCCTCAGCCTTCCAGGTAGCTGGGATTACAGGCTCCCGCTACCATGCCCAGCTAAATTTTTTCTATTTTTAGTAGAGATGGGGTTTCACTATGTTGACCAGGCTGGTCTCAAACTCCTGACCTCAGGTGATCTACCGCCCTCGGCGTCCCAAAGTCCTGGGATTACAGGTGTGAACCACGCACCCAGCTGCTAACATTGTTTTAAGTTCTCAATAAGTACCCCAATTGCAAAAAAAAAAAAAAAAAAAAAAAAAAAAAAAAAAAATTAGTAAACTTAGAGGTGATGATTACAATGTATTTTTAAAATACAGTGATCTCGCAAAGATGTCATCAAGCTACATTAACATCTTAGTAGTAGAGAGGAAAAAAGAAATTTTTTGGTGAAATTTACAGGAAGTAACAGAACATCTGTTGAAGAGCTAGGGATAAATTTGAGTTCAACAAGACCTTGGAAATCTTGGCTACTAACATTGGCAAGACCATCCATTTTCCATTTCTGGTGATAAATTTTAAATCCAAATAAATTCTGTTTGTTAGGGCACTAAAAAGCCTTGTCAGCTCTGAAGTTAAGTAGGCATGTATTATTCACTGGCAGCATGTGGAAGCCGCAAACTGGGCCAAGCTGTAGACATCGCCTATAATCTAATTTTCAAGCACAAAGTATGGCAAAGCCAAGAGCAGCTCTCAGGGTGAGGCTTCCTGGGCTCAATTCATGACCATGGGCTTTGGGACCAGGGAAAGCTAAAGATCATCATCACTTCTGCAAAATAGCAGACCTCGAAGACGGGAAACAACAAGGCCAGGGTGGGAGCGAGAAGAGATGAACTTCCCTCTCGAAGTGGTTCTCTGAGCTCCCCCGGTAAGAGAAATAATGAAGGAGGAAGCGAGAGAGGATTCGTGGTGTGTTTAGTAAAACATGGAAGGGCTACAGATATGCTGGAACAAAGCCTCAGAGCTTTCTTTCCAAGTCGCAGTCCAGATACACAAATGGGTCAGCGCTGACTGTGTGGGCACCACTCCTTAGGAAGCCTGACCACAGACTGCCCTTGCAAAGAAACGGAGACAAAAATAGAGTCCTTCCATCCTGCAGTGGCCTCCTTCTTCTCTTTGTGTGTCAGTGATTTTCAATCAGTAGATTGCAAAAGCCATGGCAACTTGAGGAATTTACATTTTAAAAAGTGGGCACGTAGAGGCGAAAGTGGTATTTGGGGATATGGAACAGATGAATGGGTTCCTCGTTCCCACAAGGTTACCAAGCAGTAGGGTGGGGCAAACTGGATGGAAACCCCCAAATTGCAATTGACATGGGAAGGTTTGAAAACTCACATCCGGGTGACGCCATGTGCTTGTCCCTGAAAATGTGTTAACTCCGGGGATGTCATCATCCCATGAGGCCAATCACAGATAATTCCTCCCACTCTCCTTGTGCTTTGCCCCAAACCATATGTTCCCTTATGACATACCTACTCTTCCCCACCCTGACCCCCTGCCATCGCCTCCCACTGAATGCATGTTCTAAATATTAGCTTGTTTTTTCCCCACAAGAGAAAAGTTTTGCACTAGTTTCTCTACATCATTTTGTGAAATCCTTACAGAAATCCTAAAGGACAGACATTCTTATCCCTATTTTCGGAAGAAGAAACTTTAATACTAATCTGATCACGTGTATAATGAGAGGTGAGGCTGGGATTCACACTGAGATTGCCCTGCCTCCAAAACCCCTGACTTTTAAATCATAGCCTGCTTTCTTGGTTCCCTGTATATCTGAGCATCCTCTCATTTGGATGATGCCAAAAGTTGTTTCTTCCTCGCTAGCATTAATATGGTGCACAGACCTTTCCAGCACAGGACAGGTCACTTTACCTTGTACCTGAATATTTCTCACCTCCAGACCTTGGAAAAAATGAAGTAGTGGTGGGGGGCACTTTCTTCCATTTTGACTTTTATATTTCTTCACTTATTCAGCTAGCATTTAATGAAAACCTGCTATGTACCTGACACTGTTCTAGGCTCTAGAAACAAGTGAAGTGAAGCCCTACCATCCTAGAACTTGCATTCTATTATTGGAGACAAACAACTATATGATGTAGTCAATGTCAGCTAATGATGGAAAGCAAAGCAAGTTGAAGGAGCAGAGAGGAATGAAGGTGTGCTGGGTAGGGTTGTCAGTGGCAGCCTCTCTGAGGAGGAACATTGGAGCAGAGCCCTCTATGGAGTAAGTGAGCAAACCATGGAGAGGTCTAGGAATCAGCAGGAGCCAACCCCTGGTGGGAACAGATTGGACATGGCAGAAAACCAGCAGGACAGCTCATGTGGCTGGAGTTAGTGAGGGTGGCAGGTGGCGGCCACAGATGGGGGAGGGGAGGGGAACAGAGACTGGGTCATGTAAGGCCCCCTGGGCTAGGAAAGGAGTTAAGAATTTATGCCAGGAAAATACTAAAAACATATCAGTGCCCTTTTTTTTTTTTTTTTTTTTTTTTTTTTTTTTTTTTTTTTTTGATTCTGAGATGTGCCTGATGTCATCAATTATTTGTAATACACAGAATTCATTCCTGACAAGGAAATGGGTAGAACATACAAGAATAAATAGTTTAATCCACAAAACACACCCAGAATGATGGATTTCAAATTGTTGCCAACTCTTCAGGCAGAATGGGTAAGAAATAAAGAGAGAATGTATGTAAGATCACAGTCATGCTCAAGACTCAAGGGAAAACAAGGAAAACAACTTTATTCTTTATCCATAGACCCTGGATAAATCTTTTCTGCCTTGCATGATCATATCCTAAATATGTATATAGCTGCAGGTTTCTGGGTATATTCTAGCTTCTGTAGCTCTCTTTGTAATAGTTCAACCGAATGTCCACTATTTATAGGTCTCCAAGCAGCAACAGTTAGCAAAAGTAAACCCAGCAACCTGAGCTAGCCGCCCTGCAGCTTCCTTACCTTTGCCACCAAGGTCACCCTTCCCCTCTGGCCATGGGCAGCAGCCGATGGCCACATGGGCCACAACCAGAGGTGTTTAGGGTGGGTGCCTTGTCTGACACCAGCTATTCAGTTTTAATTGCAACTGGGTGCACTGCAACTCAATTTTGGCACTGCCCACTCAGAGTTAGTGCAGACCCCACAAGTTAGAAAGCATGATCTCCAACAACACTGCCCTATGTTAGATGCCAGCCACACTTTGGGAGTCCCCAGGCTACAGCATTTATGACTGGCTGGATATAAATTTGGGGGTTCCCACAACCATCTCTGGTCAATAATTTGCTATAACAGCACACAGAAGTCAGAAAAACACTAATGAAGACAGTTTTATTATTATATAAAGCATACAAATCAAGAGAATCTGCCAAATGAAGTGGCACATGGGGTGAGGTCTGAGAGGGAACATGGAGTTTCTATGGCCTCTCCTCATGGAACCAGGGCAGATCACCCTCCCTACACATTAGTGTGTCCACCAACGAAATTCAACCAAGCCCTAGTGTCCAGAGGTTTTTTTAGGGCTTCATTACATAGGCCTGATTGATTGAATCATTGGCCATGTGAATGAACTCAATCTCCAGCATCCCTCCTTCCCTGTCCAGAGGTTGGGCTGACTTGAAATCCCAACCCTGCAATCATGTGTGCTTGGTCTCTCTGGTAACCAGCCCCCTTCCTCCTACTCCATAACCTCCCAACACTACGTAGGGGCCCACCAAGAGCCACCTCATTAGCATAAACCCAGGTGTGCTCTGGCAGCTCATCAATAACAAAGACACTCTGTCACTCAGGAAATAACAATTGATATGATTGGCCGATCATAAAACATTATGTTATTTCATCAGACTGGCTTCATCATGTATTAGAAACAAGTTTTACATGTAGAAATTGCTTCAATATCTATTTCATTATTTTAAAGTCTTTTTCTATCAGATTGATATCCCATAAAAACAAATAATCAGTGAAATGTTTCAAAAATAGAAAAAAATGTATAAAATGGGCTGGACACAGTAGCTCACACCTGTAATCCTAGCACTTTGGGAAGCCAAAGCAGGAGGATCCCTTGAGACCAGGAGTTGGTGACCAGCCTGGGCAATGTAGCAAGACCCCACCCTACAATCAATCAATCAATGAGAAAAATGTATAAAATGCATATAACCTAAATAGCCTCAGTTTAAAACATTTATTTGTGAAATTGCACAAAAATTAGAAATGTAGCACCTACTGCATGATCAACAGTTGTTTCCACACTCCATTTGTGTAAAACTAATCTACGGCTCATGGCTGTAATTCCTGTTCACCAACACCTTGTGCCTTTTGTGTCTATGCATCTTATAATTATGATCAGACAGAGCCATTATTTGAAAAGAGCCAGCATCCTCTGGAATTAGAGCATATCATATTCTCGGTCTCACTTGTCTCCTGGGATTCCATGGCCGGGCTTCATCATTTTAAGTTTCTTATGCTCACCCTACTTGGCATAACTTCGTTTCTTCTCACCACGTAACATCTGCTTGGCAGAGTAGGTGAAGACCTACAGCTGCTGGGTAAAGGTGGAGATGAAGGTGTGTGCAGGGCCACATGGTCTGGGACCCACCTAGCCAGCTGTCGATGCATTGGTGATGACGGCGAAATGCCTTTCCAGCTGTGCACCACCCTGTACTGGGTCCAGTTCCCAGAGCCAGCAAGACGGTGGTCACTGCTATATTCTGCAAAGCTATAATCTAACTTAGAGTTGAATCCCATTTTGACATCACACCCTGTTTGCCTCCCCCCCGCCCCCCCACCAGAATAACATATTGATCTGTACTCAATTCAGATTTTTAAATTCAGCATCCCTCATGCCACATGATGCCCTGTTTGAAAAATCGAGTGAAGACTGTTTAGGTCTCTGATGCTAATGAGAAAGTTTGGTCTGAGTGCAAGGTCTCTTTAGTGCAACCTGGCACATCACCTTCATCCAACTTTGAATTTTTTATTAGACCTCTGTGTTGTGCTGACCCCCAAAAGCCTTCAAGATCTTTAACCTGAGTGTGCCCCAGCCCATTGGCAATGGACTTTTGGAAAGCTCAGAGACCAGTAGAGAGGCCAGGGACAAAAGACTGAGGGGAAAAAAATAGGGATTTTCTAGAAAAAGGTATTTGGAATCAAAGAGGAATTTCAGGGGAATATTAGCAGCTGTCTATTTAAAAAAGACTTAAAGGAGAGAATGGGTAATAATGAAGTGGGAGTGGCCAGTATAGACCACTCTCACGTAAGAAATACGTTAAAAGCCATTGTTATAGGCATTTTTTGAGTGACCAGAATGCTTATGACTTCCCAGTAGATAATACCTTAAAGTCATGCTCTCACAATTTTACACATGTAAATGGGACTTTCTAATCTCGAGAAGCTGCCCAATACTGTCACAGAATTATTTCATTCTCTTACTTAAGTGGTCCAGATCCCATAAATGATAGTCTAGGTTTTAATGGAACCCAGAGGAACCACAGTTTTGACTGGAGCAGTCTTTCATCTAATGTCCTTGTCTCTACATAATTATTAGTAGCACTCCTTTTATGCTCCGATGTGTACCTATTTAGCGAACAAATTGTATGATTACGAAATCAACATGTACAATGAGTATGGTTAAGAATTTTCTTTACAGTTCCTCCAATGAGTAGTGATGTTAGGAAATCATTGATTAGACCTTAAGTTATCTACAGTGGTCATTCTCAAACTTCAGCGTGCATCACAATCACCTGGAGGTCTCATTAAAACACCAATTATTGGGCCTTCAACCCTGGAGTTTCTGATTCTGTAGATCTGGAGTAAGGCCTAAGAATTTGTATTTCTAACCATTTCCCAGGTGATCTAGGGAAGACAGACTTTGAGAACCACCAACTTGCCAGGCGTGGTGGCTCACACTTGGAATCCCAGTACTTTGGGAGGCCAAAGCAGGCAGATCACCTGAGGTCAGGAGTTTGAGACCAACGTGGAGAAGCCCTGTCTCTACTAAAAATACAAAAATTAGCCGGGCGTGGTGACGTGCACCTGTCATCCCTCCAGGGGAAAACTGTTGTCTGTCAAGTGTGCATTTTCAAGCACTCAGTTTCCCACTTCAAAGCCCCCTTGGCCGACATTACTGTGGTAGCACTTCCATGTGTCCCACTCTTGCCACCCCTTCTGAAGCCACTGTCAGTGCCCACATGGGCTCGTGCAGTGGTTCTGCATTGCAAACAACAGCAACGGACTCTGGTTATCTTAAGGAGAGAAGGAATTTGTGGAAAGGAGTACAACATTCAGAGGAAAGCAGAAACCAGACTCAGTATGAGCAGATTCCGAGAGAACATCCAAGAGCTGGCCAGATGTCCCACCTGGGGACAGCCTGGTTAGAGGAAGAGTGCCATTGCTGAGTGCTGGAAGCTGGCTCCAGCCCAGCGGGCATCACCACGGCCAGAAGCCACCTCTTCAACCACCGTGAATGGAAAGAATTCCGTACTATTTTGCTTCTTGGCATCCCTTGTTCCATATGAAAATCTCAAACAAGAGCATCTGATGGCCCACCCTTTGGTCACATGACTGAGCTCTAGCCGCCACAGGGAGGGCAGACAGAGTATCAGCCTTTTCAGCTTCTGTCGCAGAAGACGGGACCCAGACTTCCATCAGGACCCCACAGTAATGATTTCCTCAGATACAGGAAGGAGCTTCAGATTCTGGGCAGCCACACATTGAACGAATGCCCCCTTGAGTATTCAATGCCCTATTCCAAATGTTTTCCCCTAATCTCACCATGAAGCAATCTCTAGCTTTTTTCTATCTCAGCGAGACTTGCAAATGTTTCTACTTCATATTATTTGCAGAAGAAAATAAACATTTATGTCTTTTCAAAGGAGGACAGGAGGTGATAACTTAGCTTAAAATATGGAAATTAATAAATAGTAAGATTAAGAAAGGCTTTTAAGGTCCCAAGGAGACAATATGTAGAGATTCAGTGGAATTCAGAATTGACAGGAAAAGAAAAATACAAGCAGGAAGGGACATGACTGGCCCTGAGGAAGTCCATTGGTAGTACCCTGGGTTGCTGGTGTCCCCAATAGTCTCTTCCTTTTTTGAGACAGGGTCTCACCCTGTCACCTAGGCTGGAGTGTAGTGGCACAATCATAGCTCGCTGCAGCATTGACCTCCCAGAGCTCAAGCAATCCTCCTACCCCAATCTCCTGAGTAGCTGGGACTACGTGTGTGTGTGCCGCCACTCCCAGCTAATTTGCCTCTTCTGATGCCAAAGCTTTACCTAATTATTTTTCCTTTATGGGCAGAATGTTTCCCACTTGACACTTCTGTGGGAAAAAACAGCAGGAGGGATCCTGGAGAATGCTGGGTAGGCCCCTTGCTCAGACTGGCTTTTCCATCATTGCATCATCAAATACATCTCCAGATTCCCAGAGACCTTTAACAGACCGGGCCCCAGTCCCTGAATCTGATGCCACTACAGCATCTGGGAATCAGCTGGCCGATGGCTCAAAGCAATTCTGGGAGCTGGACTCCACCTCCCCTCTCTGAGTGTTCCTCACCATCATGTTGGCTCAACACTGGGACCAGTGCCCATCCCCAGAGCTTCCCAGCAAGTCACTCATCAGAGGTGGTCACTCATCCTAGAGTCCTGCTTCTTCGTATTCCCGGTTACTGTGCTAGCAGTGCTGCTAAACTGATTGATAAGAGGCCTGTAGCTTGCCAATTGTCTAAGCTGCCATTGGATCTGAGCCTTCTTAGACCTCCCCAGTCCTGGGCCACTCCCTGTTCTCTCTGTGGCTGTATCCCTTGGTGCCCTGTTGGCTGGGAATGGGCAGGACCCCACCATGAGCAGATGTAGCTGATGCATTCTGTAGACAGCTAAGGCTTATGGTTGGCTGGATCGGGGATGAGAAGTCTGGGACCAAAAGAATACACAAGTAATTTCACTTATTTGTGTAGCCTCTGCACTCCTGCTCATGTGGGTCAGAAAGTTTCTAAGAGGGAGAGTTGGGAAGGAAGAAGGAGGGGGAATGGGCCAGAGAAGTAAGGTGGGTTTTCGGGGGCTGTGGTCTCTAATCATAGTCCAGGCTGTTTTCTGGGGGGGGTGAGACCCACCACTTGCCACCACAGGAAAAAAGCTAAGCTCGAGGGTCCTCATTACACTTGGTATCCACACCTGTTTTCCCAAGTCACTGCCCAGAGCCCTGCTTTCAAACTTGGTGCTATTTCAGGCCACCTGGGAGAAGTAGGTCTTGAATATCACAGTTCTCTCAATGCCCCCAAACAATTAAGAGCCACCATCTGACATGCAGCCCACCCCAGAGGATGATTTGCAGGTGAGGGCTAGTACATACAGTGCCTCTCGCCCCCAGGATGCCCACTGCAGAAGTCTTTACTGCCATCTGTCTTTCCCCATACCAGTTCCGCCACTGGTCTGGAAACAGTCTAAGGATGGGAATTCTGACCCATGAGTCTTTGAAACTCCAGAGCCCAGTGCTCTTCCTGACACCTCACAGCATGTTTGGAAATGTTGAACTATTTGGATCCTCTTTTTGGCTGAGGGGGACCTCACTTACCTGCTTCCCTCTGCCTCCCTAAAGTCAGGAAGCCAGTAGGGATAGGGGCCTTCAGACTCACACCTACAGAAGCTTAGAGCCCGCAGGACCATCCATAACATGGTAATGGGCAGTCCTGTCCTCTTGCAAGCCCTGTGCTGGGCAAGGGTCATGCCCCCTCCCACCATGGCTGTGCTGCCTATAAAGTCAGGGGTTATAGAATCAGCCCATCTCTCAGTACCTTCCAGCTGTAGTTTTTTTTATTGTATACCTGGGCCCTGCTGAGATTAGGACTCCTGTGAAGTCATTTTCATCCCAGAACTCTCCTCCTGCATGGGCACTTTCATGGAGCCTCTTTTTCCCTCGGCCTTTGGGAGCAATGACTAGATTAAACAAGGCTCCTAGGCCAGGAGCCCCTCCCCACCAGCACACTGAAAATTGTGCCATGAAAAAGGGGCCAGGCAGGAACACGGCAGTGACACCAACCTTTGTTGGGTGCTATGCACAGCTCTAAGGCGTGGCCTTCAGCCACTCTGCATATGGCCTCAGCTAACCAAGGATGCTTTCTGTTTGTAATATTGCTTTATAATTTTGTAAAAATTCACAAATTTATAATATGTGGATATATAATATAAACCTGATATTTGAGCATTTAGATTTGAGCAATATTTCAAGGTATGATGATAACACTCTGAAGGGATTTGTAGCTTTACAAAATCTTTCAATCCTGTTTTGCTTTGTACAACTAACACATTCCAGATTTCTCAATCCACACAAATTTGGTACTCACCACATTTACAGGAACCTAACAGTTCACAAGGAAGATCTGGGGAGATCCAGACAGAACACACAGGGAGACACAGAAAGACAGTTCTGGTTAATAAGAGCTTGAAAATGAATCTTCAACTCCTGTCATATGTTTTTCTAATGGAGCAAACTCACTCTTACTCTTCTTCCCTAACCCTAACCCTCTTTTTAGAATGAGTTGTGAAGGTTTTCATTTATTTGTCAGTCCAAGAATAGTTTTTGTTTTTGTTGTTGTTTTAGAGGCAGTGTCTCTGTGTGTTGCCCAGACTACAGTGCAGTGGCATGATCATAGCTCACTACAGTCTCTACCTCCTCGGCTCGAACGATCCTCCCACCTCAGCCTCCCAAGTAGCTTGGACTATAGGTGTGCACCACCACACACAGTTAACTTTTTAATTTTTAGTAGAGATGAGGTCTTGCTATGTTGACCAAGATGGACTATAGGTGTGTACCACCACACCCAGTTAATTTTTTAATTTTTAGTAGAGATGAGGTCTTGCAATGTTGACCAAGATGGTCTCAAACTCCCAGGCTCAAGCAATCCTCCCACCTTGGCTCCCAAAATTCTGGGATTATAGGCATGCGCCATCACACCTAGCCTTAGTGTTTTAATTTCAAAGAACACAGCTGTATCCTTTCTCTGTCACCTGCAGTCCCTGATACTTGTTAAACAAGACTATGTTTTCTAGCCCATTCCTCCCCCTCATGAATACAAGGCCCGCATCTGAGCCTCTGTGAGAACCAGAGAGGTTGCTCACAGTCCTTGTTGTATACAGGTGGGTGTTCACTAGAAACTGGATGAGGAATCCCAATGCCAATGTCATGGGTATCTCCTAATTTTTTTAGGTAATGCCTAATCTGCCCTCAAGGCCACCATATTGGTGCAAAGGTGAGAAGCTCATCATGCCCTTACTGAAATTGAGCAGAGGTGCTGGGGTCCATGAGACACGCCCCCATAACCACACCCCATAACCAAATGATTACTTCAACTTCAGAAAGAATTCTTGTTCCAGATTATTTTCTAGGTCTAAAGTTCTAGGAAAGAAGAAATGCCGTCTTTCCCTGAGGGATCTTCCAGTAAGTAGGCAATAGCAGCATGACTTGTGTGGCTTTTGAGAGCCATTTCTGCTGATGTCTTCAGACCAAAAGCGCAAAGAAAGGAATGCAATAGGTCATGCTGAGGCTTTGGGGAAATGCTTATGCGCCTCAGCCTAGAAGGCTCTGTGAATGAATTTTAGAATGGAAAATGCAGTACAAACATAAAGCTCAGGAAAGGATGGTAACCAAGAAAAACCTTAGGAAATGGTCTTGTGACAGCACATTCTAAGCATAGCCATCAAGTACAGAGGTGAAGGTACATATTAAATGGTTTACTGATACTCCATTACAATACATAGTACATTTTGTGGGTTGTTCTTTATTAGCAGTATTTCAGAGCATTCTGCAAAATCACAGTGAATGTCAACTGTTGCTGCATTTCTATCAGTACCTGCACGTGCATCCATGATACCATGTCTAGAGGATTTGTTTCCGATTTTTAATAAATCAATCTTCAGCATACCCCAGAAGAAGAAATCAAAGGGGGCCCAAGGTATAGTAGCTTCTGTTTGGAGATTTACTATAGTCTTTGTTTTCCTTAGCAAGTTCAGAAGCTAAGCATAGATATCTCCATTCAACATGCAGAGTAGTCTGGTGCAGTGACAGGATATGTGCTTTTCAATCAAATAGGGTGGAGGCCAAAGCCTGGTTTAGCCACTAACACCACCTATATGACCTTGGGCAAGTAACTAATCCTCTTGCCTCAGTATTGTCATCTGCAAAATGGGATGGAAATAGTCCCTACATTATGGAATTGTGGGTATTGGTCATAGCATGATTAAAATGTGCCTGACATTTGGTAGGCAGCCCACAAGTAGGATATGTTACTATGATATAGAACCACAATTCTTGCTTTCTGTAGCTTACCCACAGTCAGCTTTTAATATGTACCTAATACAGCTAAAAAGACCAAGACAATTTCTCCAATGTTCGGCTAACATAAGTCATTCGCATTATTTCTTAATCTCATTCTGATATGGAGAAAAATTATTACATTCTTTATATTTTCTTGAGCCAGTGGACAATTAGGTAAGAATAGGGATAGGCTATATAAGAGTTAGTCCACTATGTAATATGGAAGAACTTGCCCAGAAGTGGGAGTTAAGTGCAGGGATATTTGCTGCTATTGTGCCTTGAGACCTCAAGGAAACCTAAACTTTCTAGGTTTCAGGCTGGGCATTTGCAGTATACTGGGTGGGCTGTGTGGTTTTGAGGCTGCTTCTAGCCAAAATGCCATGTTTCTGTTTGCTCACTTGGCAAGCTCAATCTTCTGTCAACAATTTGGTTTTTAAAGCTGTCTTTACATCATTGTTCACAGAATGACAAGCTGGAAGAGACACAGACACCACCTAGGGTGACAGTCTGATTTTACAGATAAAGAAACTGGGAGTCAGAGAATAAGGCTTTCTTCCTCCTTATATCTTATTGCTAGATTTTGCTAAAGTAAAACCAGAACCGGGGTGTCCTGACTCATAGATTAGTGCTCTTTCCATTATACCCCCATTGTCCTTTCCTACAGATCAGGTATCACATTTAAGAACCAAATATGAAAACATAACACAACTGATTTTTTTTTTGGACAGAGCCTTTACTCTTGTAGCCAAGGCTGGAGTGCTGTGGCATGATCTCAGCTCACTGCAACCTCCACCTCCTGGGTTCAAGTGATTCTCCTGCCTCAGCCTCACGAGTAGCTGGGATTACAGGCACCTGCCACCCCACCTGGCTAATTTTTGTTATTTTAGCAGAGACAAGGTTTCACCATGATGGCCAGGCTGGTCTCGAACTCCTGAGCTCAGATTATCTGCCCACCTCGGTCTCCCAAAGTGCTGGAATTATAGCCTGAGCCACCGTGGCAGGCCCAGCACAGCTGACCTTTGACACTTGCAACCTAATCATTTTATTGAATGACTACAAGGTTTCTACACTTCTATCTAGTGGTCTTTTAATCACCCAGAGAAATAGATAACTACTAGAATTTGGGGATAAAAGGGTATGGTTGACATAGTGTGTGAGCCCTAAAGGAACTTCTCAGGGAAATGACGGTTCATCTTTGAGTTTTGCATTTTAGAATCTTTGAGAAGCTCTGGATTTCCACTCACCCACTTGCTAGGACCATACATTATAGCCTCAGAATCTAACAGTTAATCCATATCTTCCCCTGACTTTATAGTACCCTGTGGTCAAATATGTTTATTCCTGGTGAAGTAAGGAGATTATTTCATTTTGACACAAGTCATCATGGGAATCTAATAATCATATGCATGATCACAAGATGTACATAGTATGCATGAGTAAATCAAGAAATAACAAACCAAATCAAACTGCTTTGTTAGATGGCATACATATTACAAGTTGACATAGAGAGGAAGTGGTGTCCTGTTAACTAGTATCTTCTCTGTGTGTCTGTCCTATGGTTCTGGCTTAGGTTAAAGTCGGGTTTACCTTCCTCTTCCCCTGCTCAGATTGAGCCTTCTGTGGAAGCCATAAGAGCAGAGAGAGAAACTTCTGAGTGTTTAATTGGCAGCTACTTTCAATGGAAAAGCATATTCACCATTTAGGAATGCTGCTGTATTGGAGTTAATTTTCGTGAAAAGAATATACGGTAATCCCCCTTCTCCATGCTTTGTTTTCTGTGCTTTCAGTTACCCACAGTCAACTATAGTCTGAAAATGGTAAGATATTTTGAGAGAGGAAGAGACCACTTTTATTGCAGTATATTGTTTTAATTGTACTATTTTATTATTAGTTATTGTTAATCTCTTACTGTGCCTAATTTATAAATTATCCTTTATCATAGATATGTATATATATGAAAAATAATAGTATATCTAGGGTTCAGTACTCTCTACAGTTTCAGATATCCACTAGGGGTTTTGAAATGTATCCACTTCTAATAACGGGGAATACTGTACTTTCTGCAGTAATTTTGAAGAAAAATCAGTTGTGGAACTGATTTTTAAAAGACTGCTTTCTTTTAAAAAGAGAACAGAAAGCAATCAATTTAAGCTGGGGTTTTTTTTCCCCCATTGTAGTGAGAAATGTAAAGCATTCAACTCAGGTCTCTTAAAAATTAAGAAAAGGAACCATAAAATGTTCAATATTAAAACAAATTTTAGTTGTACATTATATATTTGTCTCAGATTAAAATCAGCAGATATACAAGGGAAGGGAGGAGTGAAGCAAGAAGCAGAAAGGTAGGAGAGAAAAGGCTGAGAAACAAACCAAAACACAGACGATACAAGGAGTGAAAGAAAGATTAGAAAAACCAGAAGAGGGTTGGAAGACAGGATAATATTTAGGAATGAAGAGAAAGGATGACAGGACTGTGTAGCTTTTGCACTTAAGCACAGCTTCTCATTACTTTTATCATCCTTTGTTTGAAGTCTTACTCTCCACCTATGAACTACACGTTCCATAAGCATGAGAATTGTGCTGGATTTTGCTTACTATTGTTTTCCCAGTGCCTAACAGAGACATAGTAAACACAGCAAGGATTATTAAGTGAATGGATGAACAAAGAAACAAATGAAAAAAGAGAGTGTAGGGAAAGGGAATTCTGTGGCTCAAATGGCACCAGCTATGGTCCACTGAGAGCTGCCATTGTTTCCTCAAAAGCAAGAGGCCATGGACTTGGCTGATCCTGGCCCCTGAGATGCTTGCAATAGTGTTTCTTTGGAGGCAGCTTTACAAACACTCACACGTTATCTGTGAGAGTTGCAGTCTACTGTTAGAACAAGGTTTTGCATCTGTTTCTTTCGGAAACTTTTTGAAGGTTGATGTTTTCACCATCCCTCCCGTTCCTGGTACCTTCTTACCCCAAGCCCAGTCTGTGATGCTCCCAAATCCTCCTGCCCCAATAGCCCCTCTGGAATCCTTGTCCTGTTGTGTATTGAAAAAATCTCTCCCAGAACGCTGCTTTCTTGGCTGCTCTCCCAAGAGAAGCCCTGTCTTAGTCCGTTTTGTGTTGCTGTAACAGAATACATAAGACTGGGTGATTTATAATGAACAGAAATTTATTGGCTCACAGTTCTGGAGGCTGAGAAGTCTATTTTCAAGGTGCCTGCATCTGGTGAGGGCCTTCTTGCTGCAGAATCACAGGATAGAAGGTGAGGGGGTGAGAGAAAGAGAGGACCGAACTTGCCCTTTTGTTACAGCACCAATCACCACCCCCATGAGGTGGAAGTTCACACATTAGCCTCATGGTCTAATCACTTCCTGAAAGTCCCGCATCTTAATACTGTTACAATGCCAATCAAATTTAAAAATTAAATTGAATTTTGGAGCGGACAAACATTCAAACCATGGCAAGCCCCGTCTCGTTTAGCCCCTTGGTAGCAGCTGCCTATTTTTCCCAACCTGTCTGTATTAAGAGCCCTAGAAAACGGTCAGCACTCTGGGCTCCTCATCACCGAGGAATCAACACACCTCAAACCTCCCACAAAAATGCACTTTTCTAGTCCTTCCCATCCTATCCTTTAATACCTCCTGGTCACTCTTGTTCATTCATACAGATTTTGGCCCTTGGCCACCCACAGCCTCCTCATCTACCCCGACTACTGACCTGCAGGATGACTTCAGGAGTTTTGTGCACAGTTCATCTAAAAATTAGCCTCTGCAAATTCTGTGATTTTTTTTAATGGTGGTAAAATGTATATAACACACAATTTACCATCTTACCATTGAAATGTACAGTTTTGTGGCATGAAGCACATTCACACTGTTCTGCAACCATCACTAATCTATCTCCAGAAATTTCTTATCTTCTCCAGCTAATAGTCTGTATCCATTAAACACTAACTTCCCAAGTTCAGTGATATTTACTTTTACCAGGCTTAAGGCACTCTCACCTCAAAATTTTTCATTTCATAAAGTTGTTTTACGTTTGGAATTTTAAATTTTGTTATTTTACTTTCTGTCCACAATCTCCTGTCTTGCCAACAGACCTTGGTGCAGACAGATCTGAGTTGGGATCCCAGCTAATCCAGTTACTAGCTTCATTTCTTAATCTATTATGTGTTGCTGTGAAGAAATATCTGGGACTGGGTAATTTACAAAGAAAAGAAAGTTATTTAGGGAATGGTTCTGAAGGCTACACAAGAAGCACGGTGCCAGCATCTGCTTGGTTTCTGGTGAAGGCTTTTGTGCTGCATCAAAATATGGCAGAGAAGGGCCAAAGGGGAGGTGGGCATATGCAAAAAGACACCAAACCCTAGGGGCACCCTGGCTTGTAACATCGCACTCTCATGGGAACTAATCCATTCCCCCGAAAACCCATCGAGGCTCCTAAGAGGGAGAACTCACCGGACCCAGTGGCTCACGCCTGTAATCCCAGAACTTTGGGAGGCCAAGGCAGGTGGATCACCTGAGGTCGCAAGTTCGAGACCAGCCTGACCAACATGAAGAAACCCCGTCTCTTCTAAAAATACAAAATTAGCCAGGTGTGGTGGCGCATGCCTGTAATCCCAACTACTCAGGAGGCTGAGGCAGGAGAATCGCTTGAACCCAGGAGGCGGAGGTTGTGGTGAGCCGAGATTGCGCCATTACACTCCAGCCTGGACAACAACAAGAGTGAAACTCAGTCTTAAAAAAAAGAGTGATAGCTCACTTACTACTGTGAGAATGGCACCAAGCCAATTCCTGAGGGATCTGCCCCCATGACCCAAATACCTCTCATTCGGTCCACTTCCAACACTGGAGATCAAATTTCAACTGGAGGTTTGGAGAACACAGACAAACCGTATCTAAACCATGGCACCTCACTTTCTTCAGTTGTAAAATTCAGATAATAGGTAATGTAAATTCTGGATAGATAACAGAACCTAAGTTCACAGAATTGTTGAAAGGAATAAGTGCTTAAAGAGCATTTAGCACAGGTCTGTTCTCCTCCGTCTTTCCTACCACTTCACACATTAATGTGTGAACTCCCTTAAACCTTGATCTTTCTGATGCTCATCCCAGGGAGACACAGCATGCTGTATCAGTCGAGCTTTCTATCTCATCTGCACATCCACCTGGGCTGTGGGTGAGCAGCTGGACCAGCCACACTACCTACCGTGCAAGTATTTCATGGGCCCCTGTTAGGTTTCCTCTGCTCTTCCCCCACAGGCCTATTCCAGATCTTTCCCCTTTGCTCCATCTCCCTACCCAGCCAGTCTTCCCTGTGTCTGTAAACCAGAGTCCTTAACACTTTAATGATATTAGAACCACATACATTCCCTGAGGTCCTGATTTGGTGGGGTGGGAATCTGCAGTTTTAAAAAGCAACCAGGGGATTTCGATACACACAGCGTGCAGCCCACTGTTTGTGGAGGGCTGTCCTGTGCCATAAGCTCCTTGAGAGCAGACACACAGTCTTATCTGACTTTCCCCCTAAATACCTAACAATAGATGCTGAAGGATTGATTGAATGAATGAATCTGTCACTCTGCACCTCAGAGTAAGTTACTGTTCGCCTTTGAAATGCTAATTAGGTGCAGCTGTTTAAATGCAGTTTAAAACTCTTCAATATGTTTTATCTTTAGTTCTTTATCAGCCCTTTTCACTGCCATTGGGGGCAGGGAACTGTAAAGAACTTGTTAGTCTCTGCCTAGCAACAACAACAAAAAGCCAACCCAAGGGCCAGGTAAGATTGAGCCTGCAGTCTAGAGATACACAAATTGGGCCTTGCCACTGTCACTTAGGCAAGAACACTGATGACTCTCATTCTAGGGATTCCACAGGCAGAGGCTGTTGTAGCCATTTCAGTGGACTTTTCTGGAATGGAAAGAGTTTCAAGCACAATGCTCACTGCTAGGGATGTTGGGAGAAGGTGATTTAGAGAAATAGGTGGGTAGACAGAGACAAAGACTGGCACACCCCATCAATGCTGCAGAGGCTTCAAATCCCAGCTTTGCCATTTACTAGCTTGTGACAAGTGTAATGACACTTAGAACCTCTTGTTTCCTTATCTGTAAAATGGGAACCACATGATTTACCTCGCGGAGCTTTGGGGAGGATGGAAAAATGTCATATAAGTAATACATAGTGATTCTATGATGTTAGACAATGGAGCAGAGTCTTGAAGAAAGCATCTGTCAGTCTCTACCACGATTGGAGGGAAAACACACACACACACACACACCTACACCCAGGCTGCCTACAAAAACAGAAGTGGAACCAGCTATTGCCCTGTGGGGAAGTCTAACTCTCACCCATTGCAATAAAATATTTCCAAAGGGAGCAGACAGAGTAACCTCGGGCCATGCCCTCCCACTTCCCTCTTCCTCAAGTGGAGCTCGGAGGGAGGCAGAGCTGGTGGGGAGCCTTTATAGAGGAAGTGGGAGGTAAAGTAGTGTGGGTGGCTGAGGCTGAAACATTTCTTTCACCACCTTCCTATACCGTCCCCCGCCCTTCTCTTCTGTGCCAGGGGGAAAGAGAAACAGGGCATGCCTATGCTGTACCCACACACACTTGGATCTGCTCCCCCAGCCTCCGGACCCCACCTCGTCATTCGTCATCATTCACTGAATGCCTGTAGCCCTCACGGTGCTTTCTAAATGCCTCAGCTGGAACCTCCCTGGGAGCCCGTATACAGTTTGCTTCAATATTTGGGGTCTTCCCCCAGCCCGTGAAGACCAGCGTCTAAGCCCTACTTCAGCCTTTCCCTGTGCCTGGTTTTCTCTCTCCAATTTGAGTGCTAAGAGACTTTGGCATATATGTTAATAATAATAAACAGCTGTCGACATTCTCCCCTTCCATACTCATTCCCTTATTCCCACACATTTATTTACTTTCAGGAGAAGAATTTGGATTGGTTTCCTCGGATGCGAGCCATGTCCCTCGTTAGCAATGAAGGCGACAGTGAGCAAAATGAAATTCGGAACCTTCAGGAGAAGTTGGAATCGACCATGTGTCTGGTCAAACAGCTGTCAGGTCAGCTGGCAGAGCTCAAGGAGCAGGTGGGTGCATTCAGGGAGACGGTGCTCGGTGTGATAAAACCCTTCACCACCTCCGGTGAGGGGAGACAGAGGGTCCAGGGAGCCAGGTCATTAGCCATAGAGGATTGCAAACTCCGAGAGAGAAACCTCAAATCGTACTGTAGAACCGCATTCCAGCAAACGGGGACTTCCACTTATCCCATCTCCCTCAGCCTTGTGCGACACTTCTCCTTCTATGGAAGGGGGAAAGGAGAAAATGCCAAACTACAAGCACCTCTTTGCATTAAAAAAAAAAAAAAAATCTTTTCTGCCATGATAGTAATTACTAAGCCCATGGGAAAGGCAGATCCTCATTAGTATCTACCATGTCAATGCTATAATCAACTCCTTTATCATATAAAATTGTTAGTATTAGTAAAAATATCAACAGTAACCATGGTAGCTATTAAAGTGACTGTGGTGATGGTGACAGCTATGTGACAGGCAAGATCTGTTTTCTAAAATGGCTCCTGCTTCCTAACCACAGAGAGGGGTTTGCTGTTTTTCTCTGTTTATGGAAATTCGCTTTTTAAAAAAATCCCTTTTTTGATAAATATATTCTATATGATGCTGGACAGTAGGTAGTTGGGGAATATTAACTCAAAACAGTTGTGGCCCACCAGCACTGGGTAAGAGCGAGCAAATCCGCTGAACACACACTCTCTCTTTTCCCCCAGATGACAGAACAAAGGAAGAATAAGCAGAGACTGGGCTTCCTCGGATCAAACACACCCCATGTGAATCATCACATGCCACCACACTGATACCATGGGGGGAAGCCGTGACTAGCCTTTCATCAGTGTCCTGCCTGATCACTGAATAAAGAACTGAGATGGAGGGGAGTGAACAGTGCCTATTGTTGAAAAGTTAAAAACAACCAAGTGCCAAGATGTTGAGTGGGATAGCTCCAAGAACAATTTATAACTGTGTTTTCATGGTTGCAAAGACCTAACCTCAAATGCATCTGCTAGAAAGCGTCCATCACACATTCGCAATGCAACAGGAAGAAAAGCCTTGCCCAAAAGGCTGGAGAGGGCAGGGAGCGGCAGGGTGGAAGGAGACACGGGGCAGAGAAAACTATCTTCTGCTAAATCGATAGGAGTCAGTTTTGTCTTATATACTGACTACAGCCACTGACATGGTTGGCTGGAATTTCTTTCTTTTAATTGTGGCATATAGGTTCATGATACAAGAAGTCATACTTTGGTGGCTAAGTTTTTCTAAGGAAAATAACTGAAAAGATGAAAAGTGAGAGTTGAAAAGAGAAATGATAATGCTTCCAAACTATAGCTGTCACAGGGCAATTTCTTTATTTATAACATGAAGCACAATGGATTTACAGCTCTAGGAACTTAGTACTTTGGAGCTTTTGCCTCTCATGCTGACAACATAACAGAATGTGATTGCCTTCTCTGGATTCAGACAAGCTCTATCAATGTGGAGCACAAAAGGAGATTTTCGTATAACTTGTAGAAAACATGCTCTAAGTCATGTATAGGCTAAGATTTTTAAAAGATCTAGGGGAATAAAAAGCCAACAGTAAACCCCAGGAAAGGGTTTTTTGAGACCGTGTGTATGCTATTAAAATATATTGAGATTAATACATGAACATGCTTAAAGGTGATAGGAATTATTGAGAAACTTATGGTGGTGGCATTTCCTTTTATAAACCTGGAGTGAAAGCTATTTGACTCATGTTTGCTGTGCTTAAAGAACTGCTTCAGGAACTGAGCGTTTTTATTTACGCTATTCCTGCAGTTAGGAAAAAAAAAAACCAAGAAATGTATTGAATACTCAAGAAAATGCCGCATTTCAATTATGTATTTAAAACTGTATCTGAAAGGGCTTTTCAAAATGTAGAAAGACAAAAACCTCTTATTCGAATTGTTTTTATGTTAAATCATGCACTCAGAATTTGTCGAGGGAGAGAATAACCTGGCGTGTTCAGGTTATTCTTAGAGACTACACATTTGGAATAGCAGAGCAAAATATGGATAATTAAAGTGTTAGGAAAAGAAGCGGTGTGTTGGGACCCAGAGCAATGAATTTTTGAACTGAAGCTACTGGTACTCCCCAGCACCACCTCATACTAAGAATTCCTCACTCTGACGTGGTAGTATTTTTTCTGACCAGGAGCTGAAAGACCCTGACATTCGTGATCCAAAGATATAAGAAATTTTTATATGTCTGCACGCAGCACAGAACTTTGAACCTAACAGGCAGTCAATAAATACATGAGAAATTTAGCTGTCATTCAGTTACTCTTAATTCTTTATAAAACTTTAAATGATAGCACATATTTGTTTGTTTTAAATGGCTTTCCCAAAATCAAAGTAGACTAAAGCAGCCATCTTTAAAATCCAGGATCATCAATGCTATTAACAGTATCAGGTTAAAAGTATACTTTAAAATATTTTAATCAGGCAGAGTTTTATGGATAGAGAATAGAAGAGAAAGGTGATAAATACTGAACATATTCCAATATAGGAACCTATCTCTATTTTAGTAAAAAAGAAAATATTTCTGACATCTGAACTAGAGGTCAAGAGAATAAATTCATTTGTACACATCTGAGCAACCTATCTTTCAGATGATAAAGTATCTAGCCTTTTCTGACACCATAATAGTTCATTTTGTAGGGAATGAGCCATTAGGTGTATATAATTGCTATCTAGAAATGACCTAATGTCCCCAACCACTGCGTAGTGGCAGATCACTGTTTCACAGCATATTTTCTCCTAAGGAAAGTATTCAAAAGAGACTGCAACTAACAAGACTCTTATTTCATCAAAATTTAAATATTTCTTAGTTGTATTTTTAATGCCTCTTTCTTTTCCGCCTAAATGCTTAGAAAAGGCACTTTTCAGAAAGAACATCAAATTCCTAATGGAGAAGATAATGGGGAAATTTGACATTTGATATAAATTTATATTTGTTATGTGTATGTTTGTTAATGCAACTGGAATATTTGACCTAGGTGAGTATCATTTAACATCCTTGTATTTATATAGTGACATCAAAATAAATGCAATCATCTTGGACTTTGATGTTAAGGGAGATTTTGAAAAAAATATTTAGTTATTTAAAATCCATATTGGTTCAAAAATATTAGTTTCTGCTGAATAATATTTTTAATTTCAAAAGGGTTTTGTTCCCTCTGTACTCCATTCTGAGGCTCAAGAGCTTAATACAAGTATGTTTTCTGAGTTAACACTTTTAGATGAGAAAATGCTTGTATCATATAGGACTATAATATAAATAAATAATTTATATGTATGCAAAAAAGATCATATTTTCTACCCCTTAAAGAGTTAAATTAGTAATGAGCTTATTTTCTTACACATCAACATTTTTCTGTTCATAAAGAGGACACAATTTCTAGGGATTGTTAATAATATCAGGAAGATATTTCATTCATCAGAACTAATTGTGTGCTTCTTCCCATATTCTCAGCTCATAACTCCCTGTTTTGGCTGCTCTCTTTATTTTACAATTGTTTTATTGCAAACAGCAAGGCAGTATGGCCCACACTCAGCCCCCAGCGCCCAGCGCCCAGCCCCTAGGACTGAGAATGAGTGGGGAGGCTGGGGAGTTGGTGAGAGAAGGTGGAGATAGGGATTTCTGCTTCCCAGTACTCTTATCATTAGAGAAAATGAGGGGTAAATATTACCTAATAAGAAGAAAAAAGCTTATTCTTCAGGGACCCAGTAGATTGGATATAAGCAAGTAAATATTGCACAGGCATCATGATGTAACAGTTGATGGACCCCAGAGATACCCCTTACCCATGCAGAGAACAAAGCTGTGTGGAAGAGCAACTACCATAAGATGGTGTGTTCCCTCCAGCGGCTGCTAAAGCTATCCTGAATAATAAATCAGCTATTTCGACCTACAGACCCATTCCAATATGCTGTGATACACGACACGGTGCACTGCAGAGGAGACAGACATCTTCAGCACAAACACAGATGCCTGCAGGAGCTTGGCAAGTCACTAAATTGCATGAAATTGTGAGGTGCACACCAAATGCAGGGATGGGGAAGGCCATGGGAAGCTCTGTATTCTCAAAATTTGACAGCTAATTCTGGTTTTTAGAAAATGCCTGAGGCCAGTAGAGGCTCTGTAGTCACTCATTGCTGCTGTTTCTGATATAATTATTGAGAAAGCTATCTTATTTAATAGAAGAAAACATGCACCATCAAAACCAGAGAGCCTAACATGCATGTGAAAATCGAGAAATCTGAAAACAAATCCAGGTACCCTTCTCTGAACTGGAGTTTCCACAGACTTGAATAATTTATGAAATTATCACACCAGTACTTCTCATATCACCAAGAAGACTTTCTATCCTGCCGTAGAGGGTTACTATATTTGCCTAAAAACACAATTCCAATATATGTCAAGGGCAGATAATTTATAAGTGAATGTTAATAAAATTGGATGTGTTTATCTTTTTTGTTTGCAATACTTTAAAGTGCTTTATTTCTCAGTAATGATGTTTCTAAGTAATATCTGCATTGGTATGAAAAGGCATTATGATTGCTATTTTACAGAGCAAGACATTAGTTATAAAAAATTTGGTGACTTGAACCACATCGATGAGCTAATCCAGATGGACTAGTGTCCCTAAGGCTAATTGGGATTTGGCCAGTTCCCCAGTGTACCAACTCATACTGGTGCATCACATGGTGTCTGATGGCCTGCTTGAGCTCAGTGGGCACAGACCATTGAGCGGCTTAGGATTTCCTGATTCTTAACACGCACAGCTTTAAATGATAGTTCCCCTCAGAAGAGAACTCAGTGTGCAACAGCTGAAGTCAACATGGGTGGCACAAATCACATGCAATCTAGAAATAGAATTCTTTACTCATATGGGTATTTTCCAGTGTGCCACAGTTCCTTGAAGTAGTGTGGAAACATTTGTTTGTTTTGTTTGTAATCAGAGGAAAGGTTGGGGGAGGGCAATTGGACAGGCAGTTCCTCTTTTGGTGAGAGTAATTGGCACGAAGAGCGGGCAGTAGTGTGCATGTGGGGGCAGTGTGGTGGAAGTCCGCAAGTCACCCTTCCTTTGCCTGGTCAACTGGGGTGCTTTGAGGAAGTCCTAGGAAGACCTAATGTTCAGAGAACAACTCCAGGCCAGAATGTGTGTACTTCAGCCTCACCTATGTTCCTCACCCACATCAGAGGTGCTGGCACCTCACACAGAGCCACATGGCGAACAAAAACAGATACCAAATATGATACTGGGAGAAAAATGTATAGAAACAGGGATAAGTTGTTAAACTCAGTTTGACTCTGTTTCACAGAAAATGATGGCTTTTACTGCCTCAGTGTGGATTTCCCCCCAGATTTGCCTGTTCCCCTTTAACTCTGGTCCTTGGGGCAAGATCAGCTCCAGGGAGAGTGGCCGTATTCACAGCTGTGGGAATGTGGCCACTGGCATGGACTTCCTCTATGATCCACCCCAGACATCTTTGCAAAGCTCCCCTCCCCTCAGGTCTGCTTGCATAGGACAGAGCTGCTTCGAAGGCTGCTCCCTGCTCTAATGACTGTGCTTTCTGGTTTTTCAGTAATAATTATCTTCACTTTGGACAATTATATCCTCCTTTCTCTATACCATAACCCACTCCCTCTTCTCCTTTTACGTGGGTCAGGTGTATCTTTGTGATCTTGGCCTTCTAAGCAGTAAATTCAAATAAAAAGTCTGTAACCACAATACCTTAAAATTAGGCCCTGCAGTATTAAAAATGTGAATGTACAACTATCAATTAGGGCTTCTCAGGGAAACAAAATAGATATTGGTATCATGGGCTGAAGATTTTATTTTAGGCATTAGATACCATGCAGTCATGGTAAAGAACTCTCTGGAAGGCTAATGCTTCTGTGTCTGGTGGTAGGCCTGAAGTCACTGTGAGTCAGTGGAGCTGGCAGTCAGGAAGGAAAGCTGGGTATGAAGCAGGAGAGAGCAAGGACAAGCTGGAACTCATGAAGACAAACCAAAATTTGCATCTAGCTCTCACCACCTCCAAACTCCATAGAGCAGATGACCTAAAAACAAAGCTGGCACCCTTCCTCATGGAATTGCATGTGCATCTGGCCCAGGACTCAGATGAGCTGAAGGAAGAGATCTCATGTGAGCTGGAGGACTGTGGGCTAGCTACTGCCCACACCAACAGAGTGAGCCAGGAGATGAGGCTGGGTGTTGCAGCGGCACCTGTTGCCTGCTACTTCTGAGCTTAGTGACTGTGCATCACTTCCACCTTCCAAATCTCATGAAGATATCTCCTGTGGTCATATCTCATGTGTAACCCTATGAGTAAGGGAATTCTAGGAAATTCTGTAGTTCCAGGTTAGCTAGTTATAGTTCAGAACCTCTCCACTGAAGTAGACCTCGGTAGTGATACCCCTTTGCCTAGTTTATGCACAGAAGTCACACTTCTCAGCACCCATTGCAATTGAGTGGCAACACATGGCTACTTCTCACCAATGGATTGTGAGGCCAGCTGACAATCTGAGGTTTCAAAAGTCCTCATATGGCCTTCAGTTCTTTTCCTGCCACATCAATCATGGAGGCCAAGATGGAACCACCCTAAATCCCTGAGATTTAAATCTCTGAATCATTGAAGGAAGCTACCTTGGAGAACCTTGAGACCTACAACAGAATTGGTGAGAAATAAACTTTTATGTGTTAAGCCATTAAAATTTAAGGATTTTTATTTCTTTTTGGTTGTTAAATAAATGTATGTGATAACTTGTTACTGCAACATAACCCAGCCCACCTGACTAACACAGACATATGTATAAGGCATCAGGATGTTACTGGTGGAAGAGATCTGAGTTACCCTGCGTTACCGGCAGTGAACCTGTACAGATCTGCAGCAACCTCAACTCCTGCATCTCGGAAGAAATAATTCAACTGAGGGGCATAAAGCAGAAAAAGAGACTGAGGCAAGCTTCAGAGCAGGAGTAAAAAAGCTTTAGAACTGTAAGGAAAGGAAGGAAAGAAAAGAAGGAAAGTATAACTTGTAAGAGGGCCAAGTGAATGACTTGAGAAACCAAGTACGTAGCTTGACCTCTTGACTCAGGCCTACTTCCAGGATTTGCCTTACTTCTCCCTCCTCCTGAGATCTTATTGGGAAGCTGCTGATCAGTTTCAGGTGTTTTCTGTGCATTGGGAAACTGCCTTTCTCTGGCGCTGGCTGTGACCAATTTTACTTTAGAGAAACAGTTAACAACTGCCTGACCATCACCTGATGGTCACCCAATGCTTTTGGTGTGTGTGTCAGGCTGGGGGTCCTCTCCTGCCCTGCTCATACATGACTAGCTACCTACTGTAACGAGAAGATCCCTAACTTCTGGGATTTATCCAAGAAAAATGTAAACTAAGAAAAAGATCTATACGGTTGTACCTTGGTATTTGTGGAGTATTGGTTCCAGGACCTCCCCCGTCTCCCACTCTCCCCCTCCCCCGCCCAGATATTGATACTGAATTCCACAGACGTTCAAGTCCCTGATATAAAATGACATAGTATTTGTATATAACCAACAAACCTCCTTCTGTGTACTTTAAATAATCTCTAAGTTACTTATAACACCTAATACAATGTAAATGGTATATAAGTTACTGTTATGCTGTATTATTTAGAAGATAATGACAAGAAGAAAGTCTGTACATGTTCAGTACAGATGTAAACATTCATTTCTTTTCCCAAATATTTTTATCTGCAGTTGATTAAATCCACAGATGCAGGACCTACAGCTACAGAGGGCCAACTGTGTATACAAAATACTCATCATATTATTATTTATAATTTAAAAATTGAACACAGTCCAAATGTCCAGCAACTTGGGTGTGTTTAAAAATTTATAATTCAGACATAGGTTGGAATGTTATCAAACCTATGAGAAGTATATAAATTGAGGCGATACTGGAAAATAGGCAGGATAAATGTTTTAAATGGCTACAAAATTGTATATACACTATTATCTTCATGATACAAAAAAGCCAACTTCTCCAAAACACTTGAACAGAATATACTGCAGTGATATTCACTGTAAAATAGCTATAGGATATACATTATTTTCTTTTTCTTTACTTTCTAAACTTTTTATCATTTTAAACATTGCTTTTATAGTTTAATAATAACGTTTTTTAAAAGAAATGAAGATCCTAATGACTAAAATCCAGCAAATATTTCCTAAGAACAAGTTCTTCCAAACTCATTTGCATTTTTATAGGACCACTAGGATTGTAGATTAAGTGAATACCATAGCCACAGTTTAAACTGATTTCAACAAGACATTTAAGAAAAGTTTCCATGATGTTCCTGTTGACAAGATAGAGAAATTTGTCCTGGATGACAATGGAGCTTACCAATTTGCATGCAAGTGAACAATTTCGCTTAATATGAGACTAGAGTAAAATATCCTTGGCCTGCTGTTAGATCTCTGTCCTTGGCTTCTCCCAACCAACATTTATTTAAATGTCTGGAAGAAAGAAATAGCAAAATTATAAAATGTGGAAATGACATAAAGTTGGAAAGTAGATTTAACATGATTGATGACAGAGTAACAATAATATCAGAAAACTGGAACAATGAACAAAGCTGTTCTGAAGAACTTTAACTGAAAAATGCAAAGTTTATCTCCAAAAAGCTCAGTTTCATAAATATAGGATAGAACAGATAGCCATTCATGTGAAAAGCAAACAAATATTGAGATTTTTGAATAGCTTCTACCTCCATGCCTATGTATTTATTTGTCTCAACAACTATTTATTTAGCAATTGTTATATTTAAGTAATTTTTCAGTGGTTCAGGCAAGACAGGATAATGGTTTTATCTTAAGGAGTAGGCTCTAGGGACAGAAAAAGGAGTTGGTTGCAAAAAGTATTCAAAATGATGAGCTTATCCTTGGACATGTGAGTTTTAGTTATTTTAGAGACATCCAGGAAGAAATATTTGACCATTGGATATATAGATTTGGACTATGATAAAAAGTTAGGGCTAGAAATAAAAGATGACAGAGTCATCGGGACATACATGGTAATGAGATCAAAAGAACGAATGAATGCTGAAAGAGAGAGCAGATATTAAGAAGAGAAGTTTGAGGATACAGCCCCAAAGAAAATCTAGCAAGAAATAGTCAATAAGAAAGAAAAACCAGAGAGCTAGTGAGAGAAAAAGAAATGATGTTTCAGAAGTTAAGAGAAGAGTTTCAAAAAGATGTAGAACTTCCAGGCAAGTATGCAGGTAGACCATCAGAGCCTGATTAGCTCCTCCTAACTCTATTCACAAACACAGAAAACACAGAAAGGAAACCATACCTCATAGTACAACATAAAAACAAAACATTTTAATCATTCATAAACTAAATAACATAATACCATTGCTGAAGCTAAGAAAAGTCTGTTAAGGAACTTTTCTAACTATATCTTTTACAACACACTAGACATTCCATTCTGAGAATTAGTTCATGGATAGCCGAAAGAAAGAAAGTAGGAGAAAACTTTGACTGATTCCCACAATTTGTCACTAATTTCAGGACATGGGCCACACTCAACTGGATAGGTGGCCATCCCATTTATTTATTTTTATTTTTTGTTTATTTGAGGCAGAGTCTTGCTCTGTCACCCAAGCTGTAGTGCAGTGGCAGGCTCTCAGCTCACTGCAACCACTGCCTCCCGAGCTCAAACAGTTCTCCTGCCTCAGCCTCCTGAGTAGCTGGGATTACAAGTGTGTGCCACCATGCCTGGCTATTTTTTGTATTTTTAGTAGAGATGGGATTTCACCATGTTGGCCAGGCTGGTCTCAAACTCCTGACCTCGTGATCCCCCTGCCTTGGCCTCCCAAAGTGCTGAGATTACAGGCATGAGCCACCATTGCCCAGCCAGCCATCCCTTTTAACATGAGAACTATTTCTGAGTTCTTCAGTTCCAGTATCAACTTCCCCTTTCTCCCTTGCACTCCCATCAGATCTTCTCATTCCACCTCTAAAGATAAACTTCCTGTACATGACACTACAGGAAGTAGAACAGGTTAGTAGAGAAGCAAGGTGCATCTTGGCATATTTAATCAATGAAGGAAAGTGTTAGGAGCCTGGATAAGATATCTGGAACTAGTACTTGCTGGGCACTGTGGGTCTGTGTATATATATTAATGGAAAATAATGCACTGCCTCTGACTCTAAGAGAAGCTAGAATCAGTGTGGGAGGATGCACTTTGGCTCTGTAAGGATTGCTTATTGGGCACTGCAATTTGGGATGCCAGCCATGCATATCAACCTGCCTTAAGCAAGAAGAGCAAAGAGGAACTCTGCATTCTTCTTCCTTCAGCATTGCTGATTGAGAGCACCTGGAAAGGTGGTGCAGAATTGCCTCAGTGTAGCAGGAGATACACTAGAGAAGATAGCCTGGCCAAACTTTCAAGTCAGCCTTCACACAGTAGGGATGCCACTGAATATCGAACTAAAGGAAGTGGTGGCAGAAGAGCCTTCTCTGCATCTCAATTTTTTAATACCCCTCTAAATTCGATTACAGGAAAACCTACAAATAGTATGATAGAAGATTTTAAGTGAGAAGCACATTACTATCATCAGTTCAAACTCACCTCTAATAGGCTCCAATGTTCTGGCTTCAAGATACACAACAGATGGCCATTTGCCTGTGCTACTCAACAATTTTAACATACTTCTACTGCTTCAACACATATATTGTAGTGTGTCCCTTTCTTGGCTTAAAATAATGCAGCAGGGCTGTGTGTAGGCATGCACACAGATAAACACAAGTAACAAATGCACTATATTACAAAGTGTTGAGACTGATTTTGTTTGCACCCTTCACAAGCTCATTATTCTTTACCCCCTGGGCTGGCTCAGTGAATGAACTATGAAGGCAGCCAACTCACACAGCATGATGGTCGATTCTGGGAGGGCCATGCCCCTCCCCACTTGGCCAGACTCCACTGTCTCCTATCTGATTTGAACTGTCCATTATTCATTAGTCACTTTTTAAAATTCAATATCATTGTGAAAGAATTGGAGACACAGTGGATAAATGGCTTTAGAAGACACTCTATTGGAAAAGAACTGTTGGGAGGAGAACGATGACTGTGATATTCTGTCACTTTTCCATTAGATCATATTGGCTAATAGTCGATGATGTACCCCTAAATTAGGTAATTTATTGAGTGCCAGCTCTGTGCCTATATGTTCTAGGGGAGAGTGGCAGGCAGGGAGTGAATCAAAAAGATATGGCATGTCTTAAAATGACATGCTACTGAGAGGTACAGGTGCACAGACAATTTTGAAGCCAGGTGGCAGGTGAGATAAGAGAGGTAGACTCTGGGGCCCAGAGGAAGGAGTTTGGAGGAGAGGGGAGAGAGGCTTACCAATGGAGAATTCATATTCTTGTAAAACTAGTAACAGCTAACATTTCCTGTATGTGTCCTCAGGGTACGGTCCTCTTTTAAAGACTGCACATGTTTGAACTCATTTAATGCTCATACAACCCCATGAAATAAGTATATAACTATCTCTAGTTTAAAGATGAGGAAACTGAGGCATGGGGTGGTTGAGCAATTTGCCAAAAGTTTCACAACAGGTAAGTGGGGATGAGAATAGAGGCAGTCTCATTCCAGAATCCATCCTCTTTGCCTACATTCTGTGTCCTAAAGACAAATAGAAGAAGCGGAATGAATAAGGTTCAAGGAGGAATGGGACTGTAGCTATTATGACTGCATGTTCTTGGCCTCCCACACCAAATTCATGTGCTGAAATCCTAACCTGCAGTATGATGGTAGTAGGAAATGGGTCCTTTGAGGAGTAATTAGATAGAGGCCTCATGTGTGGAATGAGTGTCTTTACCAAAGGACCCCACAGAGCTCTCTCTCTTTCCACCCTGTGACGATACAGTGAGAAGTCATCAATCTGCAACCCAGAAGAGGACTTTCACCAGGAATCGTATCAGCTGACACTATGATCTTGGACTTCCCAGCCTCCAGAACTGTAAGATATAGATTTCTGTTGTTTAAGCCACCCAGTCTACAGTATTCTGTTATGGCAGACCAAATCACTAAGATCACCGCAGTGCTGTTTAATATTTGAAGGATGGTAAAAGCAGGAGGAAAGCTAGGCAGCTCTTGGAACAGGATCATGCAGGATAAACACCTGAAAGAAGGGAATTAAAGAAGCCAAGCTCTGCCTCTTCCTACCTTTATTAACAAACATCCATCAGACCCAGGACCATTCCAGGCACTGAGCGAGGCACTGGGGATACAAAGATAAATAAAACAAGCATTGTTTTGGGGGAGCTCACATTTCGAGGACATGAAAAGCCAAAAATAGATTTTAATACAATGTAGTAAATCTATGGGCAGGTTATAGAAGGTGCTGTGGGTGCTCAAAAGAAGAAGTTGCTATGTCCAAAGTGTTGAGAGAGATTGTGAAGAAGTGAATGGGAATTTAGAAGTGGCCAAGGAAAGGGCTTAGGGAGAGGGACCTGAAGTCGCAGGAAGCATGAAATCAGAGAAGAGAGAAAGAAACAGGCTTCATGGAACAGCCAAAAGGGCCTTTGTGTCATGGAGAGGTAGCTGTGAAATTGTTCTAGATTATTATCCCGAGGAATAATGGGGGAAGCCCCAGAGCTTTTATACAGGAAGCAGAACACAATCATATTTAGTTTTAGGGATATGACTGAAGGAAGAAGGAAAGAAGGGGTATATTAGGGTTCTCTAGAGGGACAGAATGAATAGGATATATATATGTGTATATATGTATATGTATATATGTACATATGTGTGTGTGTATATATATATATGTATATAAAGGAGAGTTTATTACGTATTAAATCACATGATCACAAGGTCTCACAATAGGCCGTCTGCAAGCTGAGGAGCAAGGAAAGCCAGTGTGAGTCCCAAAACTGAAGAACTTGGAGTCCGATGTTTGAAGGCAGGAGGGATAGAGCATGGGAGAAAGATGTAGCCTTTTCACATTTTTCTGTCTGCTTTATATTCTAACCACGCTGGCAGCTGATTAGATTGTACCCACCGAGATTAAGGGTGGGTCTTCCTTTCCCAGCCCACTGACTCAAATGTTAATCTCCTTTGGCAACACCCTCCAAGACATACCCAAGATCAATACTTTGCATCCTTCAATCCAGTCAAGTTGATGCTCAGTATTAATCATCACAGATGGGTTTGAGAGGAAGAAGCCATTAACAAGAAGTTCTGCTCGATTGAAGGTTGTTGCAAAGACCCACCCAAGAGAACAGAAGGCCTGTCCCAGAGCAGTGGTTGTCTGATGAATAAAAGTAAACAGACCCAAGAGACATGAATGAGGTAGAGGATTTTAGATCAATAATAAGTCAGGAAGGGAGAGTTTTTCAGGATTAGCTGGAAGTTCTAATTTGGGAGACAGAGTAAATGTCATTAGCAGGGAGAGAAAATTCTAAAGAGTGGTTATGTTAGGGACCTGTTGAGCTTGAGGAATCTACAAGGCATCCAGATGAATATTATAGTACACTCTCTAATTGCCATGGCAAAATAATATCATCATTTTGATTTCCTAACACCTTATTTGGAATGCCAGACAGCTTCACTGAAAAGATACGACGCATAGTGGATGTTAGGTAATTGAATCAGTTCCTTGGATATTCTAGATATAGAAGCAATGATCACAAAGTACTTTAAGTTCAGTTAAGAAGAACCAAAGTTTGTGTTGAATTTTATAGTACTTTGACATACTTTGTTTCTTTTAATCCCTCCAGCAGTCCTAAAGGCAGGCAATATTTAATATCTTTCCATTTTTATAGATGAGGGATCTGAGTCCAAATCAGTTGTCTTAGTTACCACATAAAGAGTAGCAGAGCTCCCGCATGACTACCTCCTTCCTCCTTTGCCTCTAGAGAGAAATCATCCTCATAAGACTTCAAACCCACTGAGGGCAGGAGGGTGATCTTGTGACCTGACGCCAGGCACAGTGCCTAGTGTATGTTAGCACAGAATCATCTGCTTGTGGAATGAATGAATGGATGCGACACATCTAACATTCTAGAATTATTTACCTTATCAAATAACATGACTACATCCTGAGTAAATATCTCCATGGAGATGAAAAATTAAAGACCCTAGCCAGGCAGTTTCTACTTGATGTGAAATAGCTGGAAGAGTGAGTAGATTCTATTAGTAAAAATAACAAGTATGGAGAATTAACATTTTAAAAATGAATATATAAAAAGAGATATTTCCATGTAATGTAATTAATTTCCCAAACTACTAGCAGGAAGACCCTTTCCTGTATCTCACCCGAACAAGTGTTTTTGTTGCTTGCTTTCCAAGGGTGTGTCTACACATCAACTCTCATCACCTTCTCTGTCTGCCTCTCTCTATTTTATTGCATGACATTTTCATTGAGCTATTGAAATTGGATGTGTCAGATACATTAAAAGCAATGGCAGCTGTGGCAAGTTAGTTGATATATTTTAAAATAAACCAAGAGGGCCATGCAGATGTCAGGGGAATAAATTGCTCTGTTTAGCAACAAGTGATTTATGTAATCACTGTAGACAGGGTCCAAGGGAATGCCAAGCTGCATACATTTTGGTTGGGAAAAGCTGAGCTATTTTCTCAGAAATCTCTCCTGTGGGATCAAAATAAGAGTGGGAGAAGTTTATGAGAAGATTAATTAAATTCTTGATTTGGGAATGACCCTGAAGAATGAGTTTTATTTCCCATGTGCTTCAAAATTGACCTCTTAGTGTTTCTGCAGGTGAAACACGTTCTGGAAGCATCATGTATTGGCAATAACCCTGACTTCATGGGTGTCACTCAAACTGCAGCAGCAGCATTTCTCTGTAGCTTGCCTTTGAGGGCGAAGTGTGATGTTTCCAAGAGTGTGATAAAAAAAAAAAAAAAAAAAAAAAAACAAGGCCGGAGGCTGGAAATTTCACTCTTTCTTCCTCTCGCCATTCAACCTTGGCTAGGGAGTGCTAGATACAAAGTAATCAATAAATGTGAATTGATTGGAATCTAAAGTTGCAGACGTGCAGCACAGCAGTGAAAGCACAGGATCTGGAAACAGAAGGTCCAGATTTGCATCCTGGTTCTGTCGCTTAATCACCATGTGCCCATGAGCCAGTTTCTGACCTTTCTTTGCTTCATTTTTCTCATCCATAGATGAAGATAGGAACAGTACTCACCACATACAATGGATGTGAAGTTAAGTAAGTTACTGCAATCACAGAAGGGGTACCACCTGCAGTGATGACTTCACCTATCCACATCATCAGTTCTCCTGTCTATTGGTTCATTCCCCCAGCATACATATGTTGTACTCACTCCTTTTAAAAAGAATCTGCGATCCTACATCCTCCTTCAGTTGTGACTTTATTCCCTTTCTCTCATTTACATCAAAACTCCTGGAAAATAGAGAGTAGAAAGATGGTTACCAGAGGCTGGGAAGGGTAGTTGGGGATTGGAGGAATGTGGGGATGGTTAATGGGTATGAAAAAAAAATTAAAAAAAAAATGAATAAGACCTACTATTTGATAGCAAAATAGGGTGACTATAGTCAATGGTAACTTAATTATATATTTTAAAATAACATAGAGAATGTAATTGGATTGTTTGTAACTTAAAGGATAAATGCTGGAGGAGATGGACACCTCATTCTTCATGATGTGCTTATTTCACATTGCATATCTGTATCAAGACATCTCATATACCCCATAAATATATACACCTACTATGTACTTACACAATTTTTAAACATAATTAAAAATTAAAAATACATGAATAAATATTTTTTTTTGTTTTTGTTTTTGTTTTTGTTTTTGAGACACAGTCTGGCTCTGTCGCCCAGGCTGGAGTGTAGTGGCACAATCTCGGCTCTCTGCAACCTCCACTTCCCAGGTTCAGGCGATTCTCCTGCCTCAGCTTCCTGAGTTGCTGGGATTATAGGCACCTGCCACCACGCCCAGCTAATTTTTGTATTATTAGTAGAGATGGGGTTTCACCATGTTGGCCAGGCTGCTCTTGAACTCCTGACCTATTGTGATCCCCCACCTCAACTTCCCAAAGTGCTGGGGTTACAGGTGTGAGCCACTGCACCTGGCCCGATAAATTGAATTTTAGAAACAATAAAAGAAATTTCTGGAAAGAATTGTGCATTTGCTCTTTGATCCACTCAGACTTTTACCTCCAGTGTTCAAATGAAACTGTTCATCCAAATCACCTGTGCCCTTCATCTTGCCTAATCTAAAGGTTCATTCTTACGTCTCATGAGACTCGACGTTTCAGCAGCATTCACCCATTCCTGACTCCCTCCATCATTCTTAAAACACGACTCTTTCCTTTCCTGGTTTTTTTCTTACTCCACTGTTTGCTCTTTCTCAGTCTCCTTTGCAGGCACCTTCTTACTGTAGTGCCCCCAGATCCACTCTCTGGAACTCTTCTATTATTATTCTACACTCCTAAGATCATTTCATCCAGTTCCATGCAGGATATAGAGATTTAGATACATGGCAATGACTCCCAGATCAGTGCCTCTACCTCCAGCTTTCTCCTCATTTTTCACATCTCCACTTACATGAATAATAGGCCTCTCAACCTTCAGACAGTTCAGTCCTCGTTATTCACAAATTCCATATTTGCAAATTTTCTTATTCACTAAAATCTATTTGTGACCCCTAGATCAGTACTCATGGCAATTTCATAGTCATTGCAGTCACGTGCAGGCCTATAAAAATTTTGAGTCACCCGACATGTACGTTCCAGCTAAGACATTCTACCTTCTTGTTCCAACCCTCACGATGTAAATAAGCATCCTTTTCATGATCTATTTAATGCCACTCTTTTACACTTTTGTGCTTTTTGTTAGTGACCTTGTTCTTTAAAACGGCACCCAAGTCTTCCTTTGAAATTGCTCTACTTCCTACACCTTCATTATGTCAAGCCTGGTCCCAACCACAATTACCTTGATTATAGCAGTTACATCCTAGTTGGTTACCCTCCTCTCATCCGTAACCATGCCTGCTCCCAGCACACATAAGGCAGAGCATGTCCCTCCTCTGCTGAGAACCCTTCAAAGATGAGAGTCTTATTTGAAGCCACACTGTCATCTTTGCTCTAATATATCATGGCATGCTCTCACCTCAAGGCCTTGCATTTGCTCTTTTCTCTATTTCACATTTTCTTTTCTTTTCTTTCTTTCTTTCTTTTTTTTCTTTTTTTTGGAGACAGAGTCTCACTGTGTTTCGCAGGCTGGAGTGCAGTGGCGCGATCTCGGCTCACTGCAACCTCCGCCTCTCGGGTTCCAGCAATTCGCCTGCCTCAGCTTCCCAAGTAGCTGGGATTACAGGCGCATGCCACTACACCCAGCTTGTTTTTGTATTTTTAGTAGAAACAGGGTTTCTCCATGTTGGCCAGGCTGATCTCCAACTCCTGACCTGAAGATGATCCGCCTGCTTTGGCCTCCCAAAGTGCTGGGATTATAGGCGTGAGCCACCGTGCCCAGCACTTCTTTTCTCTGTTTCAAACATTTGTCCTGCAAGAATGCAAGTGGCTCACTCTTCCCTGCCTTCTGGTCTCTGCTCAAACATCAGTTTATCAGAAAAAACTCCCCTAGTTACTCTATATAGAACTGCACTTCCTTTAGTCTCTATCCTCTTACTTGGCCTTACTTTTCTTCATATCGATTATCACCCTGTATATTAAAACTCTGCTTATTGATTACTCTCAAAAGAATGTAAACTTCTTGAGGGCAAAGACTTGATCTATTTTTTTCACTGCTGTTTTCCCAGTGCCTGAAACATTACCAGACACAAAGAAGGTGCTCAATAAAATGTATTTTGATGAGGATTCATACATTGGTTTCTTCTGTGTGAAATGGAGATAATATGACTCTCTTTCACACTGGGGCTTATCTGTTACAATAGTAGATTATACTTCAGACTGCCTGCCAGGCCCTTGGGCCATCTCCAATAAGGCAGCTCAGGGAAGGCTGGTGTCCGCTATTGACCTAAGCAAGCCAGTGACAGCCTACACCTGAAGCAGAGATCAGGAATGTTGAGATTATCTACTGCCCCTTGGCTTTGGTAAGAGGAATCAAAAATGGCTGTGTTGTTTTAGCAAATATCACCTTGAAAGCTCCATGATGATGTACCAATTTGCTCTGATTGTCTCATAAAGCACCATTTTCCTTCCCCGTATATTATGGAGGAGACGGCTCTCTTCTCAAAGGGATCTGTGTCATTTTAAAACTTTTCTTCCCATGCAGGATGAGCCACTGGCTGAAATGGTGAGATCACCATCCATCCAGCCATGCTATTGTAACACAGGACACTCATGTAGGATTGAGGCCTGGAAAGTTAAATGCATGATTCCCAGGTGTTAGGGCTCCTTACCAAGAATGTTTGCTTAACTTTGAAAGGAAAGTTTCCCTGGGAACATACATCCTGGTGAACAGGATCAGGTGTTGCTTAATAGATATTATGCAGATACAGAGTAAACGTTGGGCTTACTTAGGGGAGTTGGCTGCCGAGGCAATTTCATTCTTCAGCCTTGGCCAGCAACCCAGATTTTTAGGGAAGAGTCAAGGCTGGAAGCCACATGCATTGAGGATCTAGGAAACCACCCACAGAGTCATCCTTCTTCCAGACTCAGCCTCCTCAGACAAAAAAATCCCACTCTGTTCCCAGGCCGGAGAGCCTCCGGGATTGGAATTGCTCAAGCCTGGGCTCACAGACGTGTCACTGTGTTCATCTGCTCCACAGGTAGGCGTGTAGTTTGGCCCCATATGCAACCAAGTTAACAGAAACTCGGGTAATTTCAAAATTCATTTTTATGGCAAAAAGAACACATGACCATTGTGATAGAAAACATTGGAACATACGGGCAAGCACCATAAATTTTAAAAAGAGCTCATAATCCCCAAACGCATAGATTAAACATCATTAATAATTTCTTGTCTCACGTTCCAGACTTTTGTCTATCCACATGGGAGTACATACAGTGTAAAACAAATTGGATTACTCTAACAATGTTGTTTTATGGTCCTTCTCTATATACTATACTATGGTGGACATTTTCCCAGGTCATTGATTATTCTGTTCTAGTGAGTTTTTAATGGCCATACAACATTCCAACATAAAAATGTACCATAGTTTGTTGAACAATGCTTTACAGTTGAACATTTAGATAATTTTCAGGTTTTCATTATTAAAGATAACACTATGATGAGCATGATTGAACGTACATATTTGTGTATGCCTCTGATTCCTGCCTAAGAATAAATTCATTCAAATGAAATCATGCAACCAAAACATGTGAGTATTTTCAAGGCTTCAAAAAGGTTTTGCTTTATTTATACTCCTACACTTGCAGCATGAAACAGGCCCTTTCCCAAAGGTGGCTTTTAGGTAAGGCTGCTTTGGTGGCCCAAACTAGGGTCCCCCTGCCTCTGATGGAGCTAAACTGTGCCGCCGGAAGCTGCCCCAGGGCAGCTGTGTGCAGAAGGCTGTTTTTGCCCTTTGGGGCCTTCCGGCTGCATTTTCTCATCTCTACAGCCGGGCCAGCTGAAGCATGTGGAGGTCAGGTGATGTGTGTGGGGTCATGCAGCCAGCGGTGACTCAGCCAAACCCACTCCAGCTCCTGAACCTTGCTCAGATCACAAGGCTGAGAGCACTCGCTTTCCCTGCGGCCCACGATTTCCAAATAATTAAAAGAGGCTCCTTGCGCTTGAGTTTGTAGATATTAAGTTTTTGGAATGAGTGGTTCAGCCCCATGACCTTGTTAATTGGTGACACTAAATGCTGTATAATCCTGCCTTCCTTTTTCTTTCTGGAAACAATCAGAATAATTTGTTGAGCTTCCCTGCACTGTATAATTTGCAATGAAGCTTTGTGATGAGTCTATTCAGGTGCCCATCTGAGACTCAGATTCAAAGACATAACTGCTGAGCTGAATCAAAACAACAATTCTGGTACATCTGATTCATTATGACTCATGCATCAAACTCAAGCTGCCTGTTAAGGTACTGGAACACTCTCACCAACATAAGAAAACCCCCGACGACAAAGATTGGCCAACTCTTGGGAATGATTGTCTCCTTCATCCATAATTCAGTAAGCCAAATTAAATTCAGGTGACCCATAGTCAAGTCAACCTAACAAGACTGTCTCTTCTCAGGTGGCTGGGCCAGCACGGGGGATGACTACAGCTATTCCACAGGGAGTCTTTGCTTCCAGTGGTTTACTATCACTGTATTACTCTCTGGAATGGAGCCTGTGAGCTCAAGGTCCTCTGTGGACATCATACTTTGTTCTGATACTTAGCCATACACAGTGGGAGTTGAATCCCAGATGTCCTCTTATGGCCCAGCACCATTTTCACGGGGTTAAGAGAAAATGGAAGGGCATCAACCCCCAGCTGGGAAATGACTCTTGACTCTTTCCCCAGGGGAGTATATCAGTTACATCCTCTGGGCATTCAGAGATGAGCCTAATATGTAAAAATTAAACAAAGTAAATAGGCCAAAGAGACACCTACTTGTAGTATAGCTGCTGTGTTATTTATCTGCTAATATAAATGCACAGTCACATAACCTAGCTGATTCTAAACTGCGCAGGTGAATGTTTGCAGAACTGGGGGCTAGGAACTTTTCTGAGTACCTATTTGCATGAGACTGTGTTTCAGGAAGGCTTTTGGTTGTTAGCTGAA